>NC_082647.1:16263700-16563700 GCF_028023285.1 Balaenoptera ricei | reverse complement strand
ACTTCAGTGAGATTTAGCAAGATGTCTGAAGCTGGGGCTGGGGTAGAATAATTCTTGAGAATTTAAGTTTAATTTCATACCCTATGCAGTGGAGATTAGCATTCCAAGCCTTGCTTTCACAGAGAATCGGGGAGTTATTATATGATGTGTTAGAGATCATCCTCCACACAGCAGAGAACCCCTGGCTTCCTGCCATGTCCTGAGAAAAGGGGGAATGCCACGGTTATTTACAGGACCATTTTTTCCTTTTGGGGGTTTTGTTCTAGTTCACCTTATCTCATTACTGATTCATGGGCTGCTATTTTGGCTGAATGATGATGGAGGAGCAATATTAGGTGAGAGGCTAACAAAATATGTTGTAGGCTTTTCCACCATCCCTATCCTTATAGGGTCTTTGCTGTCAAAAAAATCCCAGTCAAGATAATGCCTTCCTTTCATCTCCTCCATCCATCCCCATGAGTACTTTTCTCCTATTAAGGTTCACTTGTAAAAGAACTGCATTCACGATTAATGTGTCTGCATTTGCACTTTACAAGGTACTCTGCTTTTATTAAGCACCAGTCTATAAATTGTTCCATGTATGTGCCCAGAAGCCCGTCCCTTTTTCTGCTCCCCACTGGCAGTTGGCTTTGACTTACTGGGGAGATATGGACCCTTCCAACATGCCTAGCTCAAGTGGAGTCTTCGACCAGATGGTAAAAATACTACAGCTTTGAAGACACTTTGGCTGCATCATTAGACCAGTTTGTAATTATTTTATGGTTAGCCCAAGGTATTGAAACCATCATTTCTGAAAGTGGACTTAGAGTTATCTTGGTAGATAAGTGTTTGTTTATTGAGTCTTATTGTTTTAAAATTAGAGGCGGCTTTTTCAAGAGAAATACTTTGAGGCTAATCCCAGCTGACTTCTGAGAGGTTATTTCTCTGAATAATAGAAATATAGACTTATAATATTTACTTAAAAACTGTGTTCAGAGCTCAGTAGATAAGAGTTAGTTGTACAGATAGTCCATGGCACTTATATAGTAGATAATAGAGTAAGAATTATTGGCTTATAGAAACCAAGTACAGGCTACCATTTTGCCTGGTGTTACTGATTTGGACTATGCAAGCCCAAACTTATTCAATAGAAGAAGAGCATTTTTCTGTTCTTCCAAACACTAGGCTACTTTGGAACTTTTGTTTAATTCAGTAGCACCAGTCTAACCTACTATATACTGATAGAAAGTTAGAACATAGATATAGTTATAGAGCTACATCTACAGCTACATCTATATAACATTTGTGCCCAATAGTGATTTAATTAGCTTGTATGATCAATTCTCACTGCTAACAGGTCAGATGGGTGAGTGTAGGTGACAAAGGGAGAAGGGTTACAATATCAAATTATTGCACACAAAAGCATCTTTTTTTCAGCATCACCTTGATTTATTTTCCTAGTCTTTTTTTTTTCCTCAGATGGAAAAATAATTTCATCAAGAAAACAAATATTTCTGCCAAAGCAAAATAATTTCATGTTTTAATGCTTTTCTTTTTAAACAAGTCAACATTGAACTAGGACATGCTCTGACCCCGCTCCCCTCATTTTGCTGACTAAAATGTTTTTAAAATCCATTGGCAGAAAGAAAGATATTTTCCTCAAATAGGATGATCATATTTTATTGCTGCTTTGTTTAGTAGACATTTTTCTCAATTGGGAAAAAAAGTCTAGGTGAAAAAATTACCTAACAAGAGAAGTAGTTTACATGGTCATAACATTTAAATTGCTGCCAAAAGAAAAAAAATGTAAAAAAAGATTTTAAATGTAAAATATCACATAACTTCAAAAAACTTACCTCAGTTTTCTATCACTTATCATGTACTATAAGTCAACTTTCTAAATAGGATTACAGTCCTTTATTATAAGCCCCTAGTTGTACTATGGTATACATTTAAAAAGATGCTACTACAAAATTTTTCTTTTCTTTTTGTTTCTGCCTATTGTGTACTTAAGCTATAGATAATTTTTGAATAAAAAGCCTATGGTAGATATAAATGCAATAGTTAACTGATCCTGTTTGCTGATGTCCTCTTCATGGTCCACGGAAGGTGGCGTCTTTTAGTCCAGCATCTTCTCCTGTTTCTTGCCTTCCTTTTTCTTCTTCTTAGATTCTGCTGTGATTAAAAATAAAAGAAAAAGAAGAAAAAGCATTGCATTAGCAAGCTATGAGGGGGGGAGCCACTTGTCTTATAAATGGCCAGGAATGAAATGATTAGATACATAGAAAAAGTACGTGTGTGTGTGTGTGTGTGTGTGTGTGTGTGTGTGTGTGTGTGTGTCTGCTTTTGTGCTTTTGCCAGGAGAATGCCTATGAGAATAGGCAGGAGTAATACAGCTTACCTCCCTGTGTGAACACATATAAATGCCTGTTATCTTACTGGTTGCCCCCATTTGATAAACAACATACTGTCTGGGGTTCCTACTTAGAAAATACAAACACAGCCAGCATCTCTGAGAGAATAAGCCAGGTCACTGCTCAATGGAGAGCTATAAATGCTTTCTTAGCCCCTCACTTCCCACATTCCCTTTCCATGGAGAGTTGATAAACACTCTTTACTGACAAACATTTTCAAAGTGCTTCCACTCCTGATTTGCCCTCTGTTTATACATTTAGCCAGCTATTCATATACGAAGGACCACCTTTGAACCTACCAAACATGGAGCTTTGACTCTACAGAGACTCCTAGCCTTAGATGAAGCAAGTGGAATGTACCAACCTGGGCTAAACCAGGTGAGTAAAACTATGAGGATTTAAATCAAAAGACTTTATCCTTTTCCATTCAATCATCTGCCATCTCCCTTTTCCTAAGCATAGGAGAATGCAGTATAGAATAGGACGTGTCAGTTTTGGCTCCAAAGATAAGAATGGTCAGCATCACCAGGCTAGCAAGTAAAAGGATATTGCTAAATGTTGCTAAAATACTTCCCCCATTTGGTCCACAATAGTGGCAGAAATGTATGGATTTGGGGCTGGAGCCAGACTGCTGGAGTTTAAATTCTGGCTCCATCACTAGTTACTATAAGACTCTGAGAAAGTTAATTTTTGTATCTGTGTCTCAGATTCCTCACTTGTGAACGGGCATATGAATAGTACCACTTCGTAGGGTTCATATCCAAATTCAATGAGTTGTATAAAACCCACTGAGGACAGAACATGGCACAATGACATGTGCCAATAAAGGTAAGCAGTCATCATTAGTGTGATAATAGACTAAGAACAAGAGGTAATTTATCTGTAAGATTAATACTCTTTGTCATCACCAAGACATGTGCACTGAGCAGGTTATTGAATGTGCTAAGCAACAGAGGAATATCAGGACGCAAACGATGGCCAGTAGGGATTAGGGCTTTGTTCATCAGATCATAGGGCATGTGTCCAAGAGGGTCATAAGGCTTATGATGGGAGGGAACATGACACCAACCAGAAATGGTGTACAAAACCCAGCTTATACTTAAATAGAGCTTGAACTTTTTCCATTCTTACCAGCTCTTCAGATAAGTTCCAAAGACCATTATATATTAGATGAAGTAGTATTTCTGTACAAAGTAATTGTCCTAAACTTCCCTTACTCAAGCTTCAAGGGTGCAACATACACAATTAGGTCAGGAGTTGCTAAAATTTTGCTAAATTGCTGCTCACAAGCATTCATTTTGTTCATGTGTATCCTCAAATTTTCCCCTCTCCATACTGAAGTAACAATTTTTTATTCTTTCTATTTTTACTTGTCATTATAAAAGTCTCCCTTTTTTTAACCTATTAAAGGTGAGTTGACCAGAACTTCCAAGTTTAAAGATACCTCTAAGGTCAAAGAAGATTTTCTGTTCGATTGCTGGACAAATAATGCCTGAACATTTAATAATTCCCAGTCTTTGGTTGACATTTGAAGTAACAGCTGTATATTAAAATGGTATCCTCAGGGAATAATCTAAGATGACAACTGAAATATAACTCTGATTTCCCTTGTCTGATTTTCTCCAAATCCCTTACTGGGGAAGCCTCAGTAATTTATAATCCTTTAGCTCTCCAGCAGAGTGGATGTTTGGGGCAATAATTTGCATATTTTGGCTAGCATGTCCCTATTTCATATGTAAGTAAATGGATCCCATACCAATCAGGTGTTTGTAAATTTTTATTTCATAACACTTAAAGTTATTCTGAATATTGAACACTATTTGATCTGACTAATGTAGGTTGTTCATTTCAGGGAACACTTTGGGAATGGGAATCTCTCCTCAGTTCTCCTTGGTAAAGGCAAGAGCACATCCTCTCTCTGTTACCTGAGCCTGACATTTATTTTATATTCATCAATTAACAACTTGCTAAATACCAAGAAATCAACCAATTGCCATATAATCTGCATAATATCAATCAATTTATTTTTTTGATGCAACTGACAAGTCATCATGGCATTCCTTTGACACACTACACACCTTAAGTCCACTCTGGGTTCAATATAAATAGAAAAATGAGGCGTCTCAGTAAAAGGTAGTGGAAAGAAGGAAGAGTTTGTATTTGCATAAGGTCAATTTGATTTCTCACATTGTGACTTTTACATACATTTTACTGACAAACAAAATGAGCTTTGTCACTACTTGTCTCTGTGGTCTCAAAAACTTGTGAACATCCTCTCAAGCTTTACCCTGTCTACATGAGGGTTTTTAAATAGTATCATGGAATCTATGATCAAGAAAGAACTTAATCCAACTCCTCTATGTAATTGGTGCAGAAAGAGAAGCCAAAAGAGTGTCAGTGATTCCTCAAGGTCTACAATGATCCAGCAGTAGAATCAGATGAGGGGCCGTTTCCTGACTCTTGGACCTCTTTGCACAGCACAGCACCGCATCTATTAATCATCACATCTGTAGTAAATGCCCATTGGTCTTATTTTGTGCTTATATGTTGCCCATTGTTCAGATCACCTCCCTTTACTTGAATCTCTACACTTGCGCTTATTTCAATTCCCCCAAGCACAACATTCCTTTTTCTCTCTCAGTCTTTGGCCTTCAAACCCACTCTTTATTCCATCAACTCCACACTTCCATGACCACCTCCATCTTGTTAATGCCTCCCGTCCTTCAGGAACCACTTTTGACACCACTTCTAGTTTGTTAAGCTCTTGATCTGAGTTAGAAGCCTATTACCTTTATTTCCCCAGCAGAGCACTTATCTCTAGTACTGTAGTTGTCACCAAAGTATAAGCTGTGAGAGGGCAGAATCTCTACTACTGTTAAACCCCTAGTCCACAGCATGGTACCTAGTGCATTATAGCTGACTAGTAAATCTTCAGTGAACTAAATAAACCTGCAGCACGGCAAGAACACATGCCTCATTGGCTTACCATTTTCCTTATGGAGGTTCCCTGAATTTTCCTTGGTTATTTCCACCTCAGTCTTTACATATTATGTTCTTTTTACCCGAGTGTTTTTATTCCTACTATCCTAACTTTGCTTGGCCAACATCAACTCATCCTTAAGATCTTCAGTTTCACTTCTTCAAGGAAGCCCTTCCCAAACTCCCAAGCTAAGCATATTTCACCCATGGTTAGACACTTCCATTGTGCCTCTCATTGCTAGTAATATTGTATTGAATTATTTAACATGCATTTTCCCCTTCCTACGAGGGTAGAGATTGTGTTTGCCTTTTGCGTCTGTGTCTTCAGTGCCTGGTACATGATAAGTCTGGTACATGAAACGCAAAAAAATATTTGTTGCATGCAGAGTGAAGAAATAAACACTTGAAGGGGAAGTAAAAAGAGTCAACTCATTAGTACATAGAAAAGTAGTATTTCTCGAGGAAAGTAAAAAACTATATATTCAATCAGAGTCTTGTAATATTTCAGTGAAATATTTAAAGTTCTTCTTTAAATATTCTTTGAAGAATTTTTTATGAAGAATAATTTACAAACATATATACATGAAATTTATCCAAGCTTCTCAACATTTTTCTTGTCTTTATAGTCCTGAATTAACTCTGTGGGTAAAAGTAGTGTCCGATTTTAGTAGTCTTTCAAGGTTATGGTGAAAGAAACCTTTCCTCTAAGCATGAGGGTCACAAATTGGCCTAGAGCAGGGGTCTAACTGGGTAAAACTAAGTGCTTTGTAATAAAGTCATACAGTGGCTACTCTCAAAGGTTTTAAGAGCCCATGTGATCATTGTCCTGACTTGAAATAGTAGGGCACCTTAATTCACACTGAAAAGAGCCAAGTCAAGGGAAAGAAGTACACACACACCATACATCAAATAACATCCCAGGCTACTATCACTCTTCCCCACCTGGACTGAAGTTGTGAAGCAGAAACGGGTGCAAACAGGAAATAAGCCATTGTCAAAATGTGAGAGCGAAGGGCTTGTTCTGTTCCCTTGAATGATCACTACCGAGACATTGCTGCACTGGAAACTCACAGTGGTGCCCTTGGTGTGCTTTAACTTCCTGGGTTTCCAAACTTTCATCCTTTCTTTGGCCAGTTTTTGAGTTGATGGAGGTAAGTGCTTATCTCTCTCTCATGGTATATATGTAAGACTTTGTATTATTTGAATAGAAGCAGGATTTTTTGTTTGAGATATATTTGAAAGTGTTCAGAAAGCACTAAGACTTTCCTAAAAAGGAATACGCTAAACAATTCGGGATCTTCATATTGCTATGAATCACAGCACCTGGAGTGCCATCTTTACCATATTCTATGTAGAAAACTCAAAATCTAGCCATGAAAATTCTTGCAATGCATAGCAACTACTGATCGTAAAGAATAGAGGCAGTGAGAAGAATAAGAATAATATGAGCTATGCTAGAATAAATTCTGAGCTCATATATATACTTTAAAATCTGAATAGAAAACAAAATCTTGATGGACTCTGAAGAAATAAGTGGCACGACGGCCATTTGTTTAGTCAGGCAATGAGGATACAAGTCCTGTTAAGAATGTACTGAGAACCAAGTCTTCACCTAGAGGATTGGTTCAAACTGATGTCTTCCATTTACCAGCTCTGTGATCTTGGGCAAATCAATCATTCTGCATCTGTTTCTGTAAACTGAGGATAATAAAACCTGGTATATCCTCCTCATAGGGCCATCGTGAATATCATATGAGATTATGACCTCTAAGGTCCCATTTTACTACTACTAAACAAAAAAATTCATATAGCAAATATTTACTCTATATCGATTACATATCTGGTGCTCTTCTAGATGCTGGGCTATAATAGCAAACAAGACAAAATTCTGCTCTCACAGAGCTTACATTACAAGTACTGTTCTCAAGATTGCTTTATGTGAGAGTCTTTCAAAATTGTAAAGTACTCTGAAAGTGTATATTTATATTAAAGATCACAGCACCTATTTTTATGGCTTCACTCTTTATTTCTCTTGGTACACCACAGATGCATGTGATGTAAAAGAGAATTAATTAGTAGGGAGAAAAGTATGTCTATAGTAGATTTGGCCTGAGGGGGGAGAGAGTTTCTCTTCTCTGAGTTATTTCATTCTTCTTAAAAAATATTAGTTAGCTTTTCAGTTTTAAAAGTAATACCAGCTTATATAGAAAATAAAGAAACATATGATAAAGAAATTACCCATGGTTTCACAATATAGAGATAACTCTTTTAGCAACAGGTTCTATTTATGTTTCCTGTCTATAAATATATGTAATATATACTTTAAACTAGGAACATATTGACAGTTGATAAAGTATATTATACTAAAAGTTCTATCGTATTCGTTTTCATGCCACTGCATATACTTTGAAACATGACCAAGTAGTATTCCTTTATGACATGCCCACCCTTATTTTTTGCAACCTTTCTTCTTTTGCTGCTCAGTTGGCGTGTTCCCACTTTCTGTTATTATGAGTAATGATGCAATGTGTATTTTTACAGACAAATCATTTTATGTTAAAATTCTGCCCTAGTATAAATTATTAGAAGAGGATCTACTTGATCAAAGGACAGAATATTTTTAAAGCTCTAGGTATATACTGGCATATTTCTTTCTTGAAAGGAAGTACCAATTTAAATTTTTATCAGTAACCTATATGAGTCTATCACAGCAAACTTGTTCTCAAAAGGCAAATAATCAAACAGGATGCATCATCTCTTTTCCATCTATTCACAGGCCCTTTGAGAAATAGGATTGCCATGTGGATGGTACAAGTAAACACCCACTCCCATATCCAATATTAGGGAAATATGGAAGAAATAAGGTTGTGACTGAGCATTGAAAGACATCAGTTTAAAGATTTTTTGAAAACCTTGAGAGGAAATGTTATTCTATGAAGCAGAAGTGTTGAAAATTCTGGCATAAGCTAATATCATTTTCTGAGCAAAATGTCTTGGTTTGATTTCTTTCTTTGACATGACCTAAGGGGTAGACAGAAAACATAAAAAGAAAATTAAGAGATGAAATGATTTGAGAGGCACTTGAATTTTAACTGATCAAACTCTCTTTGCCACTGATTCAAATAAAATGGCTTTGGGTCATTAAATTGATGGGAGGAACTATTGATTAGACTAGGAAAAAGAGATTTGTACCTTCTAAGAGGTAGAATTCCTATATGAGGAAGCTATGAACACTCAGAAATGGACACTGAAGATTCAGAGGTCAAGATTACCAGCAGACAGGGACAGAGGGAGGCGTGCCATAGAAAGCCCTAAAGCTAACCTGTGGAGACTCATTCAATAAATCATGAAAACTGAGTGAAGGAAAAGGATCAGATTACTGACAAACAGTAACATCGCAATGTAAATAAGTCCAAAATCTGGATACCACCAACACCCTTTTAATGCTTCATGAACCTATTTAAAGGAACTCACCTGTATTCAAGAATTAGCTGCCTAGTCACCTGGAAATATCTAATTCCTTGCACCATGCCAGCTGTGTCTCAGAACTGATAACAAGGCTTGCTGAATTGTAAATGTACAGCTCAGTGATCCACCAGGGATCCAGGTACTAGTTGGCTTGGCTTCCCGGCATGGCGCCATTCATTCAACTTCCCGATATTAAGTGGCACAATACAGGAAGAAATTTCTACATATTTAAAAATCAAAAGTATAATCTGTTAGATTTTTGTTCTTAAGATATTATTCTCAGATATGGTTCGGTCCAACATCTGTGTAATGATTTGTTGTTTCCTCTTCGATTTCTTATTTTGTAATGTCACTCGCTTCACTTCCTCTTTTAGGGACTCGATGCATTTACTTCTAGGATTATGTATGGAATACATGCCTACCTCGATACATACATAACCACCCGCATGCGGCTGCTACTCAGTGCTGCCCACGTGTGATAGCTGTTCCTTCCCTCACTGTCCGCCTTCCTTTTTGCTCATCAATTCTATTTCATAACAATACCTACAACTTCCTCCCAATTATCTGCCCTTCTACACATGTTTGCTTTCTGACATCAAGTAGATGTGCATAAAAAATAGTATACATCTGTGTCTAGACACAAACAAAATATGTCTGGACCCTCTGAGGAACCTCTGTTCTGCCCCCATTTACTTTGAGAGGTGACTCGGCACTTAACCGCACAGCCTCCAAATAGCAAGTTCAGCCATGAGAGCAGCGGTGAGTAATGTGGACCTAACGGAAGGTTTAGTGGAGGTGAGGAAATTATTTCGTCAACCACCCAAAGCAAGCTTAGTAAAAGTCCCTAAGCATGTCAGTTATTTTCCAAAGCAACTCTCACTGGATCAGTAGATGAAGCCCTTCTCCCTTCACCCAGAGACTCCTCTTTTCAGCCTCTTTTCCCTCTTGTCTCTCCGTTTCCTCTTCTTTGAGGAAAACGTTGAGATAACTATTGGCTTCTCCAACCCATCTAGAAAGGAATCTTCTCTAGGATGTGCTTCCTTTATACAGTAGACATGAGTGTGATGGGGTCACTCCCTGATCTGACCTATGTGCATGTGTGTACCAGGTAGAGAGTCACCAAGTCAAACCCCTCTTTTTAGCTCAGCACATTCACATTGTCCTTATGTATCAGCTACACCTATTCATGTGTTTGAAAATGTAAAAACAACTGAAAATGTTGGTGGATTTTTCCTCTGAATTCACAAGAGAGAAGATCAGTGAAGAAAGGAATCAGAGTTGCTTCATCTGTACATCCTTTAATCCAGGGCTTTCTCACTTGTAGATAGTTACAGAAAGAAAAAAAAAGGCTCTGTGCATGTGTGTGTGTGTGTGTGCGCGCGCACATGTGTGTGTGTGTTTGCATTCACTTTCAGCTGCTAAATTTTGTCTTTTTCAGCTTTGGCCAAAAAAAAAAAGGTTTTTAAGTGCTAAATAACATTGAAGAGAGGCAAATATAGCTAAAGCAAGTGAAACTCTTCAAAGAATGTGTGATTTTACATAGGTAGCTTTGAGAATGTAGGTTATGATTATGCCCGTATATTTGAGAGTGCAATAGCATGCAAATCTGATACCTGTGTTAGAGACTCGGGGTATGTATGTGTTTGGTTTGGCAGTCACTCTATTCTGTCATGCTTGGCGATACTGCCGGCCCTAACTCCGTCCCACGTCTCCCAGCTACTTTGCAGAACTCTAGAAGCTAGAATAGAGTGATATAATTAAATCCACGTGTCTCTCTCTCTCCCCCTCTCTCTCTCTGTCTCTCTCTCTCTCTCACACACACACACACACACACACACACACACACACACACACAGCCTTAGATGGGGGAATGAACGTCTAGGTTTCTTCTGTTCAACAAAGCATCTGCCCCTTCTTCAGTCCTAGGCCACTCTCAACACCTTACACTTCTAGACAGTGACTTCCCCACACACAGATTAACTGCCTTCTTCTACATCAAAAGCAGAAAAGAAGAACACTTATTTCTAATATGATATTTAAATGTTTAAAAGCTTGTTTCTGCAATAATGAAGGCATAGGTAGAAAATTTACCTTATTATAAAATATTAAAATTTATATTGTAGCCCAAGTCAGAAATGAAGTGTATCATTATAAACAATAAGTAATTCCCACTTAGCACATCATTATTTTTCTATTACCATATCTGATGTTTAATATTATATGACTGGTGTTACTGGAAATTCAAATTATGATTTATGAAAAAGGGGAAAAGCTTGAACTCTAGAATATTTAAAAGCTCAGTAAGTACAGCTCAATAAATCATTTTTTATTCACTCTCAAATGAAATTTTTTGGTGTGTGTATATATATATGTATATACACATATATATAAGAATCAGTTGTTTTATATATATATATTATATATATATGTATATATTTTATATATATATATATATATATATATATATATATATATATATATATATATATATATATATATATGAATCAGTTGTTATGGGCTGAATTATGTCCCCCTCAAAAATTCATGTTGAATTCCTAACCCCAATACCTCAGAGTGTGAACATATTTGGAGACAGGGTCTTTACAGAGGTAATTCAGTTAAAATGAGGTCACTGGGGTGGGCCCTAATCCAATATGACTGGTGTCCTTATAAGAAGAGGAAATTTGGACACAGACATGCCCAGAGGGAAAACGATGTGAAGGCACAGGGAGAGGACAGGCATCTATGAGCCAAGAAAAGAGGCTGGAATAGACCCTTCCCTCATGGCATTCAGAAGGAATCAACCCTCCTGAAACCTTGATCTCAGACTTCTAGCCTCCAGAAATGTGAAAAAATTAATTTCTGTTGTTTATGGTACTTTGTTACAGCAGTGCTAGCAAACTAATACAGCAGTGAACTAGACTTCACACTAGTTTTCATTTTTGTATATCCTTCAGATCACCCTCATTAGTTGCAGAGATGCAAAATATACGTGTTTATTCTTGTTTTTTTAAAAAGTCTGTTCCCCACATTTTAAATAACATCGTTTGAATATGTGACTTTGGCACTGCATACTCTAGGACTTCATGCTCATTAATGGTTTCACAATGCTCTCTGCATTAATCCACTCACCCGTCTCCACCCTTGTCCTCCAGATTTCCAGCAGGTGAGCTACGTTTCCCCATTACTTGATTCCTTCCACCCCCATCCACCCAACGCTCTGTCTACAGCAGCAGCAAAGGTTAGATCTGAGGAGATTCCTGTCGACTTCTCTACATTTTTTTAGACAGCAGCCTTCACAGCAGCTTAATTTATTACTCTTGTGCATCTGGGCAAAGACCTGAAAATAAAGTTGTCCTGTTTTCTGTAGAATGAAAATAATTCCTGAAATTTTTTTTGCCTTGCGAAAGCGAGTGCTGTGAATGTGTGAACCTGCGGCAGACAGCTCTGGGCCTTGCCCCCGGTGTGACCCAGAAGGAGGACACCAGAAAAATGTTTACCTGCTTCTTGCTCTTTGGATTTCTGATGAGCTCTCTACAAATACTGTTCTTTCCTCCTGAAAAAGTCTTTTTTTCTCTTCCCTGACTGTGCGCTGAGCAACAGCCAGCCCGCTTTGATTTCCCTGTAGGCTCCTGAAGGCTTTGCATCAGGGCCAAGCTGGCTGGAGTCACGGAGAGTGTGAAAGTATCTCTGCTCGCAGCACTTGTTACCAGGACACCGGTGCCCTGGATCCTGGGGAAGCATCAGCATCTCTACGAATCTCACAGTGGAGAGAAGGTAGCCCTGAATCCAGCCCTGGGTCGAGCCTTGGAGGCCACTGAGTGTAGCAGGGTGCATTGCACTGCTGTGTCTTACTCTGGAGGAACTCAACCCCTTTAGAGGACCCCAGCTTGAGAATTGCAGCACTAAAAGTTATCATTTGCTCCCATCCAATTATTACACAAAGACAAGCTTGAGTCAAAAATTATCTGACATGACTCAATCGTAAATGACCCCAAACATGCTTATACCAATGTTTTAGAATTATCGTTAAAACAGAAACCAAAACTATTCATTTATTTTACAATACCCAAAGAGATCCCATAGGAAGCACTCAGTTTAGGAAGAACTGGTATAATAGAAAAGAACTCTGGACACAGACAGTCCTGACTTCAAGTTCAAACCTGACCCCTCACTGGCTAGTGACCTTGTGCAAGTTGCAACCTTAGTGTCCTCGTTTGTAAAATGCGAACCAAACTCCTTGGGGCTTTGGTGGGGACCAAGTGAGACAGTGCATGCTAAGGGCTTAGTATAGTGCCTGTCACGTTGTAAATACTCAATAAATAGCAACTACTTTTGTGATGCTCAAGAAATGCTGATGATAATAGCTAAAACCTAAAACACAAAGCAGAGGTTAGAAAGGAGAAATGCAGAAGCTTCAGGGGGAAATAAAAAGAAGGTCTCTCAACCCAGTATCTAATTAGTGCAAACATTGTTCTATTATGCAGCCTTCCTTGATACTAGTTATTATATAGCTGTTTTGTGTGTGCACAGCTAATGAGCCTCTGAGCACGGAATTTACCAAGGGAGATGGAAGCAGACACACAGCGTGAAGTAAACTCTACAAATATTTATAGTTCCTAGTCGTCACATCTGTCCCAGCAATTAGAAACAAAAATTCTTTAATAAGGATGGGAGTAAAACACCCAGATGACTCTTCTTCCAGGTGAGTGTCCTGTGCTTTAACTGTGATTTCTCTATACGTTTTTTGGCAGCCAATGAATGAATGATGTGCTCTAGTGAGCCAGACCAGGACAGTTTAGTTGGACACATCATTCATTCATCAAGTCGGTACTATATGTTGAGCTCCTCTCAGGGACTAGGGACATGAGATGCAGTAACTTGCAAAGGCGAAGGGGTTGTGGCTCCCGACCTCAAGAGGTTCAGGGTGGGGCAAGGCAGACATGCACTCACGGCAGAGGCAGGGATGAATGTCTTACCAGAGGAGCCGGCACTTGGAGAAAAGGCAGGGAAGGGAAGTCTGGCAAGTTCTCATATTGATCGCTTTTCTAATCCTTGAACAAAACAAGCTCTTTTTGGCCTCAGGACTTTGAACTTCCCTTTGTTTCATTTAGAACATTAGTATGGCTAGCTGCTCTATGTCTTCAAGTCCAAGTTCAAAAGTTACCTCTCAAAGGAGCTTTCCCCAGTTACTTTAGCCCCCTTCCCTTTTGGTCACTCTGACACTTGGCTCTTTAGATTTTAAGACCACTTACTCTAATATGTAGTTCTAATTTTAATTACTAGTTATTTATTTTGGTCACTATTATCTACCCACCACCACCACTAGAACATAGCAGTAAGAGGGAAGGAAACTTGTTTAATATCAGTAGCACCTAACATACAACCTTTACCACTGTAGGCTCTTAATAGATCTTATAAATACATGAATAGATTGGAAACAACGCCAAAGGACAGCACGCTGCTCGCTTTCACAGCCTTTGTACTCTGAGCAGTGCATGGGGATCTACCCTCCTGTTCTTCCTATTGCACTATAGGTCCATGTAGGTCATTGATTTATCCCTGGTGCTAACTCTAGCCTATAGAACCCACTCCATAAATACTCGCTCAGTGAACGAGCTGGGTTTTACAGAATGAAATGTATGAAGTATAGAAGAAGGAGAACAAGTTCTAGGTTTCTACAACCACAGGTGCAGAGAAAGGGACATATAAGAGTTCACGGCCCGTTCGGCCATCTCTGGGAGTTCGATGTGGCTGAGGCAGAGTATACAGGCAATGCCAGGAACAAGGATCCGGCAAGAGCCAAACTGGATGATCACGTCCTGCTGACGAGCCAGGATCTGATTCTGTTGCGGGTGGAAGTGATGATGAAAGAGGGATTTTAGGAAGAATAAGTGGGTCTGAAATTCATTACCTTTCTTAGATAAGAAACTGAGATGCCCATGTTGAATAGATACAGGGGTAAGAGCTGTACATAATGCAGGAGATCTAGAGTCAGGCTGCCTTGTATTTAAATCCTGGCTCCTCTGCCTATTAGCTGTATCACCTTTCACTAGGCATCCCACTTCTCGAAGCCATAGTTTCCTTATACATAAAATTGGGGATGATCATAGTAACTATTTCACAGAGTTTTTGGGAATATTCAATGACACAATGTATAAGCAATGTACCCAACTATAATCAAAACCTACTAGGCTCTCATGAAATATTAACTATAATTACTATTGTTGTAATCACCATAATTCTTTTGCCTGAAAATGTGCTGAGGGAAACGCCCACCTCAAGAAATCCATTTGGAAGGAAGGAAACAGTCTGAAAAATACTGCACATTTATCAGGCATTTTTACATAAATTACTTCATCTTTACAATAGTGCTATGAGATATTCATTGAAGACTTTAGTTTACAGAAGACAAAACAGATATTCTAATAAGAAAGTTGCAGAATTAGATTTTCCCACTTCAAGAACAGTATCATGGATGGGAAATAAAATAGACATTCAAAGATTTCCACAAGCAGAATAAAAAAGAAATGAAAACCTTGAGGCCAAACTGAATAAGAGTGTTTCCCTCTGATCAAAAAGAACAAAATCCCCATAAGATGCCCCAGGCTGCCTCTTTCTGGTCAAATGCAAGGGCAGCAGCCATCAACCCCATCAGGGGTCTCAGAGGGGAGGGAGCCCATTCCAGGCTGGCCTACAGTGGGATTCTGTGCATTCACCTCTCTCAACACAGTTAAAAGTCTCTCAGCCTAGCAAAGCTCATCCACAGAGGGTTGCATGCTCATTCCCAAGGGATGTCAGAGCCCAGAAAATAGAAAGAAATGTTGGGGAGCATCTTTTATCTTTAAAAGAACTAACAAAAGAATCTACTTAGCGGGAGAGAATCGAGGATGCTGGGAATATCACTTTACTGACCCCCTTTCCCATTTAATGATCAGTTGCTAAATGCTGTGTCCTGCACACAGCTGAATCTCACACTTAAATGGCTGCTGTCCTTTTGATCTTTCAAGATGAATTGCCAAACCTGAGAGGGCTAGGAAGTCATCCAAAAAGAGAGAGCAGCGACATGGCAAAACTTTTAGAAATAGCTGGGAAGAAATAAAAGGAATTAGGGTTATCGAGAGCAAGGAAGTTTAACAAGCACTTGGCGCCAGCAGAGCATGAATTGGTGGACAGGACAGCAAGAGGGATTAACACCGCTGCCTGGACCACCCGTGACACCGACGTCCACCCGTGTGCTCCTCCCTCTGCCCACCCCAGAAGCCAGTTGTGAATACTCTTCTGTCACGCAAACTTGGAAGCAGATATGTGCCAAGCTGGCCTGTCAGTATCAAAAGGAGTTTCACAATACTTCACAATATTTATGTATCTTGTTTATAAAGCAACTAATAATTTCCAGGTCAATGATAACTCAAGATTCTAGAACGATCCAAGATGATCATTAGGCTATATCATTTGTGGCACCTAGGAAAAATCTCAGTTCATCTAGGTGCCTTCCACACAAGCCCCCACCTTGGCCTCATCTTTGGCTCTGCACTCTGGTGATAGCTCCCAGCAGCCCGCTCCCCTGGGCTGCACCTGCTCCCACAGACAGGGCTGCCTGTAGGACCACAGCCTCCCCACAGAAGGGCCCATCCTGGCAGGTCCCATTCAGCTCGGCCGTCTCCTAATTCTACAGGGAGTCCATCCTCCAAGGGGACCACTGAGAAACACTTGTGGCTTGGAGAACAGTTATTTGCCCTCCGAAGGGTTCTCTGCTCTGATCTTTGATATAGCGCTGTCAGCCCAGACTGGCCACAGCTCAATTATTCCTGTGCATTATTTTCAAACTGCAAAGACTGAAATGACTCAACAAAGAATGACTGGTGGTTCCAAGAAGGAAAGACCTAACTTTCTCTACAGTTGGGTACTCAACTGGTCCAATATGATTACTCCGGGCAGCTTTCTCTTCAAGAAATGTCATCAATGCTCTTCTAGCCTGACAGGAGAGAGGGGTAGGTCTGATGATATACTCCAACACATACTCCCTGAAGGATCACTCACTAAAGAGCAATTCAGATCCCTTTCAGCTTCTCTTCTCACATTTACAGGCAGAGTTTGGAAAGTTACAGACATTTCCCAGACCCTCGTGCAACAGAATTTTATATGTGACCTAGTTTCTACCATGCAGGCACTCTTAAATGAGTCCTAGAGGGAGGAGTGAACAAGTAGAAAATAAGGCCAAATTTGGAGATATTGGACATTTTGGAAAGAAAAGAGGTGGAAGTGTCTGGTTTTAGGGGTACAGGGAAGGTGAAGTTTCCAGTGTCCAATTCTTAGTATTATATGTGCTGAGCAGTGGGTAATTTCAGCAAGAGGGTCTCTGCTGTATCAGTCATGTATGGTGTGATTAGACATTTTTCTTGAATCTCTTGCCTTCTCTGCAATATTGATGGATCCAAGTCAAATCCTCTGGCCCTTGTAGAGATTCTGTGAGCTATATAATACTCTTCAATCAACCCCTTTCTGCTTCACTAGCTAGAATAGATCTTGCTGCGGCTAAAAACTCTGACAGATACAGGATTTTCTTAATGAAAA
The DNA here is from genome assembly GCF_028023285.1 of Balaenoptera ricei. Lineage (NCBI taxonomy): Eukaryota > Metazoa > Chordata > Mammalia > Artiodactyla > Balaenopteridae > Balaenoptera > Balaenoptera ricei. The sequence continues at coordinate 16,546,283 of NC_082647.1, read as the reverse complement.
ATTTTAATTAATACTCTCAATCTCTTTTCCTAAGAAATTAAAAACTCAAGTGCCCACACAATTGCTCACCAATTTCTCCCTGCCAGATTCTGGCAGCAATTAAGCAAATTCCAGTTATAACCTTTCAGTCAATCAATGACCTTCCCTAGAGCAATCTGTCCCCATCCCCAGGAAAGCTACATTCCAATTTTGCATCTTTCAATTCTTATGTCTACATTAGAATACCAATGGTCTCCCTTCTTCTGTGTATATAATTTAGAAGTGAATGACTAAAATCTCTCTTCAGATTAAGTGGGATTTCAACACAAGAGAACCTTTAGATAAGGATTTCCAACCTGATATCTGGTATCACTGAAACTGTGGACCAAGGCTAGAGAATAGAGTTTGTACAGTATTGACACAGCCATAGGAAGGATCACTTCTTTACCTCAAAAGGTAATGCTGTTAGAATGGAGTGTAATGAATTTTAAGACAATTTTTAACCAAAGCAAGTGGGATATTTAGTAATTTAGTAATTTCCCAAAGTTTAGATGGCAATTCTAGATATTAAGCGCCTCCTCTCCCCAAGCACGTCTTTTTTTTTTTCCAGTACTTTATTTTATTTTAATTGGAATATAATTGTTTTACAATGTTGTGTTAGTTTCTGCTGTACAATGAAATGAATCAGCTATATGTATACATATCTCCCCTCCCTCTTGGACCTCCCTCCCATTCCCCCCCCAACATCCCGTCCATCTAGGTCATCACAGAGCACTGAGCTGAGCTCCCTGTGCTATACTGCAGATTCCCACTAGCTATCTGTTTTACACATGGTAGTGTATTTATGTCAAAACTAATCTCCCAATTCATCCCACCCTCCCCCTCTCCCCCTGTGTCCATGCGTCCGTTCTCTCCTCTCCCCAAGCAAGTCTTTTGATCTTTTAGCCTTGTTAATAATCAAGTCACAACGACTCTCCCACAAGGGGGATGTTTTCTCATCTTTCCTCAGTTTCATGCTGGGTTGTCACAGCCTTACCAACATCTTTATATTCCATTCTAAAATTTAAAGAGCATGTTTTTCACACTGAAAATCATGCAGTTTGCATATTGATCCACTACCGTTTCCCAAAACAAGAGGCCAGTAACCAAGCAAAAGAGTCTTATAAAACAAACAAAAAAAACAGACAAAAAAATCCCAGAACCTGATGATGTGTTTCATGAGAAGGATAATGATGTGTGTGGGAAAAAAAGGTACATTCTAGCTGTAAGGTCGGTGACGGGGTTTAAAAAGGCAGAATAATGATGTCAAAAGAGAACAAAGCCTGGAACTGATTCTGCTACTCAACAATAGGGGGGGGGCTTCCCTGGTGGCGCAGTGGTTGAGAATCTGCCTGCCAATGCAGGGGACACGGGTTCGAGCCCTGGTCTGGGAAGATCCCACATGCCACGGAGCAACTGGGCCCGTGAGCCACAACTACTGAGCCTGTGCGTCTGGAGCCTGTGCTCCCCAACAAGAGAGGCCGCGATAGTGAGAGGCCCGCGCACCGCGATGAAGAGTGGCCCCCGCTCACCGCAACTAGAGAAAGCCCTCGCACAGAAACGAAGACCCAACACAGCCAAAAATAAATAAATAAATTAAAAAAACAAAACAAAACAAAACAAAACAAAAAAAAAAACAATAGGGGGACTTGGATGAATCACTGATTTTTTTTGTCCTCATTTGTTACATGAGGGTCCCATCAATCACAGGCAAGGTCCCCAGAAGCTCTACCATGTAATGAGTCTAGGAATTGAGATTTATCTAATACTACCAGAGTTTCATGAGTTTGTAAAACCTAGTGGCAGCACGGTGCGATTGAAAAGGCAGTGGGTCTTCTGAGTCAGTCTGACTTTGAATTTGAATCCTGGTTTCAACACTTACAAGCTGTGAAACCTCGGGCAAGTTGCTTAACCTCTCTGAGCCTGTGTTTTCTTATATATAAAGTAGGATAAATAAAATGTACTACATAGTGCTGCTTTGAAGCTTAAATTAAGCTTCAAGTTAAATTAAATGATGAGGTAAAAAGGAATGAAATTGGGTCATTTGTAGAGACGTGGATGGACCTCGAGACTGGCCTTCAGAGTGAAGTAAGTCAGAAAGAGAAAAACAAATATCGTATATTAATGCATATATGTGGAATCTAGAAAAATGGTACAGATGAACTGGTTTGCAAGGAAGAAATAGAGACACAGATGTAAGGAACAAATGTATGGACACCAAGGGGGGAAGGGGGGTGGGATGAATTGGGAGATTGGGATTGACATATATGCAGTAAGACGTATAAAATAGATAACTAATGAGAACCCGCTGTATAGCACAGAGAACTCCACTTCGCTGTACAGTAGAAACTAACACAATATTGTAAAACAACTATATCCCAATAAAAAAAATAATAAAATAAAATAAATTAAATGATGAGGAGTGCCTATGACAGTGCCCAAGTCAAAATTAGTGGGTCCCCTACCTCCCTCTGTCTTTTTCGTGTCCTGAGCTAAAATAAGAGAGAGCATTGATGACTTATTCTTTCCTGAATAAAGGAAGAAACTAATTTATTATTGTATAACTTTGAGAAAAATTTGCTTAAATGACTTCTTTACTACAGCTTCCACCAGTCTTTGGTGGATCTAGTGTACAAAACCTTTTTCTCCTCTCTTAGCATTTATTTATTTTACAAATATTTATTCAGCATTTAACTATGTGCTGCTCCATGTTCTAAGCAAAAGGGATACAGTGGAGAACAAAATAGACCAGGTCCCCATCCTCCTGAAACTTCTGTTCTGGGAGATGTCTTTCATAACAGTTTTAGAAATAATGTTCTAGAAATTGTCTTCTTCCATTTGGGCGTCATCCTGCACATCAGTATTGGGCTTTACAAACCTCACGTTCTCCTATTTCAAAGGAAAATAAACTCATGCAGGTTACCTTATAGTCATATGAGATTAAGTAAGAAATCCGCAGGGTATAAAAGAGAACATGAATTTAGAGTCAACCAAATGTGGACTCTGTCATTTATTAGAGATGTAACCCTGGGCAAATATTGAATAAATTCACCAGGGTTCCTCAGTTTCCTTCATACCACTATTTACTTGCAAGGATATATGGAATTTTTATGAGATAATATATGTAAAACACTTAAAGCAAGGCGTGAGATTAGAAACAGAACAATACTAATCATAATAGAGATTCCATCTTATTACTTGTTTTTCCATTGATCAGAAATAAAGGAGCTATCTTAAGTGCAGAAGTTCACACAGGGAAAGCTGTAATATCCATTCATGATTATTTGAGAAAAATGGTATAAATATATATGAAACCCACACATGCCACTTGTTACATTTTACTTAAACCAGGAAACATATGTCATGGAAAGTGTGAGTGAATCCCATTAAGAAAATCTTCTATCTGACATGTCTCCCTAGCTCAACTCGTAGGATAAGATTATTCTTTGTGCAGAGTTCCTGGTGCCAAAACAGGATTCATAGAACTCTCCATTGTTGAGAGGGAAAAGATTAGTTTTAACAAAGGTATGTTATGCACAAAAAGAAGATTACATTTTAATGACCTACGAAAGGCATAACTGGTAATGTTGTGAAATACAGACCTCAGGGTAATTCCATTTTCAATTAATTATCTACCTTAATTTTTGACATAAAAAATTACAGACTGTCTACACACTTGAAATTTTTTTTTCCACTATTTTTCAAGCCTGAATCAGACTTTTAACCTTCATTACATATCACTAAATGGGAAATGTGAAAAGGTGAACTATTCACCAGTCCAATGAAAAAGGAGCCTCACTTAATGTATTTATCAGATATCCTGAGGAGTCTTTTTTAATCACGTTCCCATTTTGTCCGATATATTCCAGACTTTTCAACATTCTCCATATTCACCCAGCCCCACCATCATCCACCACCTACTTAATCACGATCCCATTTTTTTCCTCCCCATCCATTAAGCTGCAGTTTCTCTCACCACAGGCGAGAACAAGGATGGCATGTGTGCTTGTGTGTGTGTGTGTGTGTGTGTGTGTCTATGAATTTCACACTAGAGCAGTAAGTCTCAATTTTAGTTGATACTGAAATCTCCTAAAGAACATTTTAATTTTCAAAATGACTGATGCTGATTTAGTTGGTCTGGGTTATACTAGGGTACTGGAACTTTTATAAGTTCCCATAGAAAATTGTGTGTGCAGCCCATGTTGAGAACCACTGGACTGGAACATAGAGACGTCTTCAATCCCTTTTCTTTTCCCACTCTATATTTATGCTGAAGATTTTGGTTCTCTGAGTAGGTTAAAAATCAATTACTTTGAAAACTGTATCTGTTAGTTCTTCCAGTTTGGGGACTGTCTCACTGAATAGATAAAGCCACTGATTTCCGTTAGATCTGTGTAGTTGTCTCCAGATGAGTGACATTTGTACAGTTGGCACACGAACTCAGTGCACTGACCCTAGCCCCACGTCATGCCTTCCAAATACGCACTACAACCGGCAGAGGCTTCCATGCTCTGGAAAGAGCAGCCTGAATCCTAGACATGCACCTGCAGGCCCACCCTGCTTCTAGCCATCCTCAAGTTGGAGGTAACCATCTCTATGGACCACCTCATCAGAGGCTAAAAGAGTGGGGCCTGTGAAAGGGGTCCTTCCTGACCATCAGCGGCAAGTCAGCCAATCCTCCCCAGTTTCTGGGGATATTCTTATATTCATTTATTATGGATTTCATGTTCATTTTTCTGAGTTTCTCCTTATAATTAATCTAGCCAGTATGAATTTTCAGGTCCATTTTAGAATCAAAACTGAGCAAAGGCCAAGGAGATATTTTACTGCAGAGCTCACTGAGGCCCACGCTGTATTATTCATTTGCTAGGGCTGCCGTACACCGAACCAAAGAGTACGTGGCTTAAATAATAACATTTATTTTCTCACAGTTCTGGAGGCTAGAAGTCCAAAATCGAGATGTCAACAGGGCTGATTTCTTCTGAGGCCTTGCTCATTGGCTTGTAGATGGCTGTCTTCTCCCTGTGTCTTCCCATGGTCTTCCTCGTGTGTCCATCTGTGTCCTAATCTCCTCTTCTTATATACCAGTCATATTGGAATAGGCCCACCCATATGACTTCATTTAACTCTAATCTCCTCTTTAAAGGCTCTATCTCCACATACAGTCACATTCTGAGGTGCTGTGGGTTAGGACTTCAACATTTGAATTTTGGGGGAAATAACTCAGCCCATACAACAATGAAATGAAAGAGTTTAACACCTCTTTGTCTTCCCTCAGCTGGGATTCTATTTGTATGAAACCATGGCCATGATATTTGGTTTGGTTTACTTTCTCCAGCATGAGAGCGGAGTCTGACTTTCTGGGAATGGATAGAAAGATAGCTCTACGTAATTCTGAAATTCCATGATAAATGTAGTTGGTAAGCTAATCTAACTAAACAAATATAAAGGCTCTGAAAAAAATATTAGAAATACAGAACCTATCAAGTTATGTGGTAGAAAAAGGAAAAATATAAAATAATTTAACTGATTTCATGAAAACTATATATGTTGATAATCTAGGAGAGGCTTGATTTTTAATTTTCAGCCTCTTGATCTTTCTAAGTTTGTCCATACTTGTCAGGATGTAGTCCTGATTTAGGGCTTGAAATATATGGTCACCATGCAGCTGTCTTAATTGGCCTGTTTTGCTAAGTTGTTTATCTGTGCACGGAGACTGTTCCTGTCCCCCCAGCTGCGCAGAGGACTTCAATTTGAATTCATCAACTGCCTGCTGAAAAGTACTTGTGTGATGCTCAGTATATGAGCTTTTTTCAATCCCTTTCTAAAGGTAATTCACCCAAGATTTCCTTCTGGAAAATTTGAGTTTGCACATCTGAAGATCCTGCCTGAGTCCCTCAATCCACTCAGATTAAAATTATGGTTCAAAGGCAGGAACCTACCTTGAGGTTTGGGCTTAGTCAGTTTGCCACAGGGCTTGGAGATGGTGACTGTCTTCTGACAGTCGGCATTGTGGAGGGCTCGCTTCAGGCTTCCAGTTCTGGTCTTCAAGGCCGTGTTCAGGTCACATTCTCCCCAGGCCTGGAACTGGTATTTGCACTCCGCTAGAGGCAGGGTAGGACCAAACAGAAATCTGTGAGTTCCTCTTGGAGTGCCATGAAAATAGACACTTTTGTTAACTTTTTGTAGTGAGGTAATTGTAGGTTCACATGCAAGAAATAATACAGACAGATCCCATATACCCTGCACCCAGTTTCCCTCAGTGGTGATATCCTGCATAGCTATAGTCCAATAGCACCACCAGGAAATTGACGTGGACACAGTCCGTAGACGTTATTTAGGTGTCCCCAGTTTCACCTGCACTGATTTGTGTATATGTACGTGTGCACATTTAGTCCTCTGCGACTTTATCACATGTGTAGGTAAGAGGGAGTACCCCCACCGTTAGTATTCAAACAACTTCTAACACAAGGGTCCCTTGGGTTATCCTTTTACAGTCAGAACTTAGCTTCCGTCTTCCTTTCCCACCTCCTTAACCCTTGGCAATTACTAATCTGTTCTCCACCTCTGTAATTGTGTCATTTTACGAATGTTATATAAACGGAATCATACAGTATGTAATCTTTTGAGACTGGCTTGTTTTGCTCAGCAAAATTTCCTGAAGGTCCATCCAAGTTGTATTAATCAATAGTCTGTTCCTTTCATTGTCGAGGAATCCTCCATGGTATGGATGTACCCCAGTTTGTTTAACCATTCACCAGTTGAAAGATATCTGGGTCATTCCCAACTTTTGGTAACCACTAAAGCTGCTTATACATTCATGTATAGGTTTTTATAAGATCATAAATTTCCATTTCTCTAGGATAAATGCCTAAGAGGGAAACCACTGCATTGTATGGTAAACACAAGTTCAGTTTTGTGAAAAACTGCCATACTCTTTTCCAGTGTGGCTCTACTATTCTGTCTTCCCATCACCAATGTATGAGTGATCTAGTTTCTCTGCATCCTCGCTAGCAATTGATGTTATTTCTAATTTTAGCCATTCTGATAGGTGTGTAGTATATAGTGATGTCTCTTTGGTTTTCATTTTTATTTTCCTAATGGAGAAAAGCTGTTGAACATCTTTTCAGGTGTTTATTTGCCACCTAGATATCCTCTTCAGTAAAATGTTTGTTCATGTCTTTTGCCCACTTTCTAACTGGATTGTTAGTTTTGAGAGCTCTTTATATATTCTAGGCATAAGACCTTTAAGACACACTTTTTAAGACATTTTGCATGTAGTCCTTTAGGGTACCCATATACAATTTAAGATCAAATGTATCTGAATTTCACCATGCCTTTATAGAATTTACCTCCATTCATAAAATGTTATAACCCCAAAGGTTATAGAGAATGAAAAAGATATAGTGCGTATATTCATTATCCTTCTCCATTGATCAATAGGCCAAAGCACATTTCTGTAAACCAGTGAGAATATTTGGGGCGTTGTGTCCCACTATAGCTGAGAAAGGCAAAGAATCTAGAATGTGAAAAAACAGGCAATTTGGGTGTTCAATGGTGGGTTTAAAGTTGGAAGTGTGAAAGATTCCTTCTCAAATAAGGAGATGAGGTCAGCATGAAACTGGCAATAGTCAGTGAGAGAAAATCTGTGAAAAGTGGCTCATAGCAGCCCTGCTGGATCTGGTAAGTAAATCTATGAAACAGTGTGGAGAGTGGGGAGGGAACAAAAGAGAGAGAGGGCCTGGAAGTAACAGAAAGAGATCTGGAGGAGGAGGAGAATAAGTAAGAAAAGAGGAAGGGGAGATCAAAGGAATCTAGAAATAGAAGAAGGGAAGAGAACACTGCTAGGAGGGATCAAGGGCATAGTTTCTGTCCGTTTTGGTAAGATAGTGGCCTCAGTCAGGGACTATTCTGACATGCCCACCGAAAGGAAACATGCAGCAACATCTGGAGATATTTTCAGTTGTTGCATTTGGTGAGGTGGGGAGTGCCACAAGAAACTAGTGGGTAGAAGTCAGAGATGCAGTTAAATATCCTACAATGCACAGGACAGCCCTCCCTCCAGGACACAAAAACTGTCTGGCCCCAAATTCTGGTAGAACTGAAAATGAGGGACGTGGGGTTAGGCAAGATGCTTGGTTATTTTGCATCTGATAAAATAAACTTGTTAAAATAATAAACAGAGTCAACCTCCAAAAGATGCTTGATGCAAGAATGACAGAATTATCTCAGGGTGGAAGATTAAATCAATAGGACAGAAGGGGTGGGATTTACCTCCAAATTGCTTTTTCCAGTTGCAGGGGATCTTACATCTCTGGGTCTTCATGGTTTGTTTACACTCAGCTCCGGTCCGGGTGCCCTCCCGTGTGCCCAGCCCACAGTCCCCGCTGGTGGGCACACACACACTCCACTGCCATTCTCCACAGTCGGACTTCTTCACTTTCTTTTCTGAAAGGGAGGAAGGAAAAACAATCAATGTCCAGAAAACTCTTTAACTCCTAGATATAACCAAGTTAATTCCTGAGCTCCATAATTGCATGGTTGTGCTTTTAACCTCTATCTTCAGTGTCCAGTAAAGAGTAGGAACCCGATAGGTGTTAGCTGAATGGTTGAATCAACCAATGACCAAGAGAATGGAGAAAGAGACCTAAGGAGCTAGAACTAATATTCATTTAACTCTTACTATGTGCCAGGGACTGTGCTAAGTGATTTACTGACATCTCCTTTTAGAAGCAAACATTTCTGAAAAAGAGAAGATGATCAAAGTCAGTTAAACCTAAAAAATGAGAAAATATTCTTTGAGAGGTAACAGTTGTCAGATTAGCCATTTCAATGCATGTCAATGTTCCTTTCTCTGTCTTATAGATGGAATAGCATAAATTAAATGTGGTGGACCACAGATGTAATAGACTCTCAGCTCCACAACCTCCTTATGACATTGGGAGTGACACAGAAAAGGTGCTTTATCCTCTCTAAGCTTCAGTTTCCTCCTTTGTAAATATGAGATAAAACAAAACTTGCTTGCAGGACTCTTTTTAAGGAAGAGTGTCAACATAAGTAAAACACTTGATTGCTGGTCAATTTTCTGAATGTTGTAGCTGTTAATATGATCATTATTATTTCAGTCAATAGTTAATGATCACCACCTATACTTCAGGACTTAGAGTGGGGGGTGGAATCAGAGGGGATGTCACTTAGGTTCCTCTAAATACTTGGAAGGAAGGAAGGTGGGAAGAAAGGAAGAAAGAAAAGGAGGGAGGGAGGGAAGGAGAAAAGACAAAAATCAGGTAGTTGGATTAGATGGATGTTAATCAATGAAGAGTTTTGTGTTCATAACCATATTGCTTACCTGGTTTCTCTTTCTTTCCTGCTTCAGCAGTATCTACAGCTGCTAAAATGAAAATAAATGCCAGGAAGGCAGCTGCAAATTTTCGACGCTGCTGCAGGTACTGTTGAGTCTGCATTCTAGGAATAAACAGAGAAACAGAAGAAGGTGGTGTCAACCTAAGTAACTATAGTCATCCTTATAACTCCTGACAATTCCCAAAAACAACCATGGTGTTGTAGCCCATGTGGATAATCTGAATGGACACAATGAATGGATTACCTGTGCAAGTATATGTTTGCTGTTATCTTCAGATGCCTCAATAATGACCAACATCTCAGATTTTTTTTATCGTTTCCATGATCATGATTATCTTATCATCATAGTTCTATTATTCATTGGTCCACTGAAGAGTAAAGCCCAAAACAGAAGAAGAGCTAGCACACCTTCGATCTATAGCAAAAACACTTCTAAACTCACATGTGCTGAAAATCCTCTAAATTCTAGGATGGAATGAAGAGTTTACACTTACTCATAATTTGAAATTTGAATAAAAATCCCAGGATAACATTATGAAGACTCCCTTAGAACTTGAAGTCATTTGCGACAGCCTAGTGTCAGTATGATTGCCTTGCTAAGCAAACTTGGGAAGTCTCAGTTCAAGCCCCAGGACAGCCCACTTCTTGAAGCTACACCAAGTCACTGGCTGCAGCAACTCACCTGGCAGTCATTTATCTCTATCTGGTATGTTCATGGTGTTTTATACTTCATATAAAAATGACAGTAATAACGTATGGTCATTAACTCTGAGAATTTTTCTTCCAGAAGTATAGATTGTATAGATTGTTTAGATAATTTTACATTCTCATGAATGTAAACAATAAAACGTCACACATATAAGGGATTGAGATCACTCTATTCTGCAATTTGCTTTTCCTCATTCAAACACATCTATGAAATGATGTCCTTGTCCGTGAATTTTTCCCCCTTTCTGTGACATTGGAAATGCTACCCCTTATTAGTGTTTTTTTTAATTGATGACTCTAGGTTCCTTTGTATGGATGAAGCATATTTCATCTATCAATTAAAGTTAGTGTTTTGGTCATTTGGTCCTTTCAACGAATCTTACATCCTAAATAGCTACTCAGCATCTCCATTACTTTCTAAAATCTAAAATTAGGTGTTTTGTTCTTCCTCTTAATGCTAAATTTTTATAACTATACTTCACTGATGGTCAGACAGAAAAGTTCCTACTGATGCTGAGACTTTTCCTATGACTCTCATTGGACATGAACTATATGAGAAGCCAGTCTGGATGTACTGGTTGGCAAGTCTTCTCAGAGTTGAGTACCCTGGTGCATCTACACTACTATACATATATCACTTAGCCATGCATCATTTGCAATTATTAGGTGTAATGTGAACCAAGGTGAAGGTCTTCTGTTGTTATCTCCAAAGGCTGTCCAAGAACATACTCTCAGTGACTAACCACTTTGGAGGCGGAAACTTTTCATTTGAACTTTCTTAAAGGGTAAGTTAACTTTTAAATTCAGAACTTTAAAATTTTAACGTATTTCTTTCCAAGTTGGAACACACCTTTATGTTTCATAATTACCTTCGAATACCTGAAATATTTAGATTGTGAATTAGATGAGAATTCAGAAATTTCCATCATGAAAGCACAGCTCTTGAGAGAACTTTCTGACCAAGCAATGGAGAGATACTTGCAGAGCTTGGTAAAGAAAGGTCACTGAGGAAACATGGCCACTTGGCAGAAACAGAAAGAACTCTTCCATAAATAACACACACGCACAGAGTTATTAATAGAAAGGTGCTATTGCTGGCTATTTTAACCTCAGCATTTCTAGTTTGACATTGCTAAGTTCTTACTTTTATAATTATTTTCAAAAAGCTTTCTCTCAATCAAGTTAAATTCACTTAATTTCAAGAAAAAAAAATCCCACATGGGCCAGAATTTGCTGACCAAAAATTTCTTTTGAGTCATAGAATGGTCTATTAAACAAGTGATCTTAACTATAGTGGGAGCAGAGAGGAAGGAAGGAGAGAGGAATTGGGATGAGAGTTGGAGAGTTGGTAGAACGGAAGTGCACTCTAGTCTATGTTATTTCTCCTATTGATTCAGAAAAATTCGGAATCTTAATTAGTGGGCAAAATGTTAATTTCAGCTTTTAGATGTTCTAAAGAAAAATGCATGCAATTCCATGTGTACAGGGAAAATGTGTAAAGTATGTGATCAGCAATAGGTGTGAGTTGGAGAATCTTCTCAACCTCTTTTCCCTTCCCTCCTGTTTTGCCTACCATTCTGCTTAAGCTTCTATTTTGATAGCTTAAGATTTTTCTGGGTAGAGCAAATGAAAAAATGGTTATTTAAAAGAAGAGAGTAAGGGAGTTTAGAAAAGAGATGACTCAAATTATCCAAAAGCCCAAGTAGCATGCTGGTGCCTTGGTACCGTGGTAAAAACTTGAGTAATTAAACATGTGTAGATAACAGTTTCCCTTGCTTGTGGTATTTGCATAGTTGATTGTTTATTTGCCCTTAGCATCAAGCAAAGGCAAAAGCATCTGTATATGGTTTAATCCTACCTGCTATCCAACAGATGCTAGATGAGCACAGAGGCAAGAGCATTGACCTTAAGGAAGTGGTCAGGATCATGACTTATTTTTCACATGGAGGGAAATAAAACAGTGGCAGAATAAGCCTTGCTAAGTCAGCTCAGTTCTTTTGAATAATTTACTTATTTTCACCCCCTCCTACTGCCATCTTGTGTTGTACTTGCTCTGACAGATTTAATTTCATAGGGTTTAATGGTTAAGTTGAAGACTACCCTAGATGTCTGTTGTCTGGAAATTATTGTTGAGTTATCTCAATCACTAATAAGTACGAAGTTCAAAGTTTCTGAAACCAAGTTGGTTTCTGAAACCAACTCAGGGGAAAAGTGTTAATTTATTAAATCCTGGTCACTTCTATAGAGAAATCGCTGATGAGAAGGAAAAGAGAGCTCTCCTTTCCTTTAGCATTTTAATAGGATCTAGAATTTTTAAAGATGATTAACATCTCGTGTAAACATAAAACAAGAACGCTGGAATCTGTCTCTTAGTGATCTGTTTGGAATGACTAATATAGGAGTTGAAGGCAGAAGCTTTGGCTTAAACTTCAGCTCCACCATATAATTTTTGGAATGTTCTTGGGCAAATCACAACCATTTGAACCACTGTTTTGACATCTACAAAGTGGGTTTGATTATAACAACAACTTGAGAGGTTTATTGTGAAAATGCAAGATGTAGACACAGAGCTAACCCAGAATATCAAGAAACATTTGTTGTGAAAATGCAAGATGTAGACACAGAGCTAACCCAGAATATCAAGAAATATATTATTAGTTGTTGAATAAAGTTAATTCACCCCTACACTCGTATTACTTACTAAAAGGAAGTACTTCTTTTTATTAAGACATAACAAGCATGAGACTTTAAGCTGTCTAAGATCATCTAAAATCAAAAGATAAAAATTTTAAAAAACAAAAAAGACAGAGATATGATTTAATGCCAACTAAAGATTTGTTCAGCTTTCTAAGGATACAAATTTGTTCAGCCTTTTGACTTCTTAAAAAGTTAAAATAAACTCAAGGACCTTCATCCCCAGTATTTCTTTGGAGTTCGCTGAAGTAAAGAGACTCCATGTTGAGAATTAGGGAAACTGTTGATGTCATTTAACATGTATGAAATGAAAAAAAAATCTAACTTTGCAACTGCATAAGCCTCTTGTGTGGTGAAACTATTCTACTGCCCTCTTTATTTCAAGTACCTAGGATAGGACCCCAGCACTTAGTTGCCACTCAGTAAAATTTTTGCCAGCAAAAATTATTGCCAAAACATGGTATCAAACAGAGGAATTAATATTCATGCTAAAATGATGTCTCAGCCCTTTGTCTATACCATGGGATATAAAATTCACTGAAGAAATTGGGCTGGAAACAACCAGAATCTAAAGCAGTTTCATACATACAGGAATAGTCAGTGAATGATTTGCAATGCTTCTGCATCATGTATTACACATCATCAGACTTTTCTAGATATTTTGTGATCTACCTGCCTAAATTTCTGTGAAAAAGTAATTTTTTTCCTTTTTATAGGTCACTTTTCTTTATTTTCACCAACTCTTCTTCAAGTCATAATCCTCATATTGATTTATTTTCAAATGGTTTCGTCATTGCCTTAGATTCCTAAAGTCTCATATAAGTAGCCATTATGTTTACAATGGAATCTTTTGCTAAATCAGACCTTCACTTTGACCTTGTTAAGCTTATTTAAACACTAAGGCTTGAAAAGAATGTGTCCCAAGCACGTGTGTGCATGACCTCAGGTACACTCTACTCACACCCCAGAAATGAGTTCAACAGTGTTCCATCTTTGATTTTAACTAAGTGCATTATCAATTAGATGGATAAAGAAGGACATTCGCTTAATTTTGTGTAACTCAATAAAAACAAGCAACTTTCAGGCTGAAATATTTTCATGGCATGGTGGCACCTGCTGGAAAAATGTGATATTTTAAGACATTTTCTTTAGACATCTATTCACTGATTTTTAGAGCACCTACTAAGGGCCAGGTGTATGCTGGGCATGGGAACATGATAAAAGAATATGATTCAGCCCTCCCCCTAAAAGAGTTCTGTCTAACTGGGAGAAAAGGGAGAGAAATGATTCACTATGGTAAATATCATGAAAAGTTTATAAACATAGTGCTAGCTCAGTACATAGGCTCAAGTGATAATTTTGCTTAGCAAGGTTGAGTGAGGTAGAGGGCTGGGTATATTTTATCTTTTTTTTTTTTTTAATAGTTGAAGTCTTCTAAATAAAGAAAAGAGGGAAGGAAGGGAAATTCAGGCAGAAAGGACCAAATAAGTGAATATGTGGAGATGATGTTTATAATACATTCAGTGACAGAATGTGATTGGAATAGAGTGTACAGTAGCAAGTAACAGTGGGTGGACCTCAAAAGGAGAAAGATGAAATGAGTTAATCCTGGGAGCTGTGAGGGAGGAAGATAGACAGAGTTATTAACTGGTCTGCAGAAGTGAAGCAAGGGAAGGTCAGGGAGGGAGGAAAAGCCTGCATGTTGTATAAACGTGACTAAAACCCTAAATTACCACCAAAGGGGCAACCTCCATACTCAACAGTTCATCCGGATATCGTTAATATAGTACATTTGTTACCGTTTTGGCTTTGTTTTTATTTTTGTTTATCAGTTTTGTGGCTGTTCTATGTACTTTGGTTCATTTTGGGGTGTTTATTACCAAAGTACTATAATTGGAGCCAAGAATGAGCTCCAAGACTCAAAAAGTTCATACACACACACATTTAAAAATCTCTTCTGATTTTCATTAGAAAAATAAAATTGGGCCAAAGCAGTGATTTTTAGAGCACCGGTGTTTCCAGGAAGAGGTAAAAGGCTGCTGCCAGGCATTAAAGGATCCTGAAAATGTGTGTTGAGAGCCACCCCTCTGTGCCCATAGCTCCCACGCTTATCTCAGCTTCAGCTGGAGCAGGTCCTCTTTAACTACTTTCCTTAGTGGCTTCCTTGTAAGTTTTCATTTGTCAAGAAAGAAAAATGTATTTAAAAGTCACTGGTCTGGCCAATCTCAAGATCTACCCAGTAGGGGATATCATGGTACAAAACAGTATTTTTTTCAAAAGGTAGAAATGGGAAAATGTCTCAAGTAGGTGATGTAAATATGAAATATATTTGAGTATGCAAAATGCCTTGCTTGTGGTAGCAAAAATGGGAATTTTACAAGTGTGTATTTTAACTGTTCCATACTTTACAGTAAAGTTGGACATGATTATGTCCTCTTATCAAAGATCAAACACACAGTATAACAAGTATGATTACAAATATGAGGAAAATATGTCAGAAAATCATAAGGCATTAAAAACAAAATTTTTAATACTGTGGGAAGAGAAGGGCCTTTGGAGTCAGCCAGATTTCTTCCATATAAGCTTCGTCACTTATGATATCTGTGATGTGGACAAAGCAGTCACTCGCTTTTACTCTCAGTATCCTCCTGTAAGAAAATTTAGAGTTTCATCATGCAGGCTCGTTGTTTGTTTAAAGATTACAATGAGAGGAGACCTTCAAGATGGCGAAGGAGTAAGACGCGGAGATCAACTTCCTCCCCACAAATACATCAGAAATACACCTACACGTGGAACTGCTCCTACAGAACACCCACTGAACGCTGGCAGAAGACGTCAGACCTCCCAAAAGGCAAGAAACTCCCCACGTACCTGGGTAGGGCAAAAGAAAAAAGAAATAACAGGGACAAAAGAATAAGGACGGCACCTGCACCAGTGGGAGGGAGCCGTGAAGGAGGAAAGGTTTCCACACACTAGGAGCCCCTTCGCGGGCGGAGACTGCGGGTGGCGGAGGGGGGAAGCTTCGGAGCCGCGGAGGAGAGCGCAGCCACAGGGGTGCGGAGGGCAAAGCGGAGAGATTCCCGCACGGAGGATCGGTGCCGAGCAGCACTCACCAGCCCGAGAGGCTTGTCTGCTCCCCCGCCGGGGCGGGCGGGGGCTGGGAGCTGAGGCTCGGGCTTCGGTCGGATCGCAGGGAGAGGACTGGGGTTGGCGGCGTGAACACAGCCTGAAGGGTTGGCAGCGTGAACACAGCCTGAAGGGGCTAGTGCGACACGGCTAGCTGGGAGGGAGTCCGGGAAAAGGTCTGCAGCTGCCGAAAAGGCAAGAGACTTTTTCTTGCCTCTTTGTTTCCTGGTGCGCGAGGAGAGGGGATTCAGAGCGCCGCCTAAATGAGCTCCAGAGACGGGCGCGAGCCGTGGCTATCAGCGCGGACCCCAGAGACGGGCATGAGACGCTGGGGCTGCTGCTGCCGCCACCGAGAAGCCTGTGTGCGAGCACAGGTCACATCCACACCGCCCCTCCCGGGAGCCCGTGCAGCCCGCCACTGCCAGGGTCCCGTGACCCAGGGACAACTTCCCTGGGAGAACACACGGCGCGCCTCAGGCTGGTGCAACGTCACGCCGGGCTCTGCCGCCACAGGCTCGCCCCGCATCCATACCCTTCCTTTCCCCCGGCCTGAGGGAGCCAGAGCCCCCGAAGCAGCTGGTCCTTTAACCCCGTCCTGTCTGAGCAAAGAACAGACACCCTCAGGCGACCTACACGCAGAGGCGGGTCCAAATCCAAAGCTGAACCCCGGGAGCTGTACGAACAAAGAAGAGAAAGGGAAATCTCTCCCAGCAGCCTCAGGAGCAGCGGATTCAATCTCCACAATCAACTTGATGTACCTGCATCTGTGGAACACCTGAATAGACAACAAATCATCCCAAAATTGAGGCAGTGCACTTTGGGAGCAACAATATATATATTCTTTTCCTTTTTCTCTTTTTGTGAGTGTGTATCTGTATGCTTCTGTGTGTGATTTTGTCTGTATAGCTTTGCTTTTACCATTTGGCCTAGGGTTCTTTCTGTGCCTTTTTTTTTTTTTTTTTTTTTTAGTATAGTTTTTAGCACTTGTTATCATTGGTGGATTTACTTTTTGGTTTGGTTGTTCTCTTCTTTCTTTCTTTTTTTCTTTTTTCTTTATTACTTTTTAATTTTTTTATTTTTAATAATTATTTTTATTTTAATAACTTTATTTTACTTATTTTATTTTTTTCTTTCTTTCTTTTTTTCTCCCTTTTCTTCTGAACCGTGTGTCTGACAGGGTCTTGGTGCTCTGGCTGGGTGTCACGCCTGTGCCTCTGAGATGGGAGTGGGGAGTTCAGCACATTGGTCCACCAGAGACCTCCCACGTCCACATAATATCAAACAGCAAAAGCTCTTCCACAGATCTCCATCTCAATGCTAAGACCCAGCTCCACTCAACGACCAGCAAGCTACAGTGCTGGACACCCCATGCCAAACAACTAGCAAGACAGGAACACAACCCCACCCATTAGCAGAGAGGCTGCTGAAAATCATACTAAGTTCACAGACACCCCAAAACACACACCCAGACGTGGTTCTGCCCACCAGAAAGACAAGATCCAACCTCATCCACCAGAACACAGGCACTACTCCCCTCCACCAGGAAGCCTACACAACTCACTGAACCAAACTTGGCCACTGGGGGCAGATGCCAAAAATAAATGGGAGTTATGAACCTGCAGCCTGCAAAAAGGAGACCCCAAACACAGTAAGTTAAGCAAAATGAGAAGACAGAGAAACACACAGCAGATGAAGGAGCAAGGTAAAAACCCACCAGAACAAACAAATGAAGAGGAAATAGGCAGTCTACCTGAAAAAGAATTCAGAGTAATGATAGTAAAGATGATCCAAAATCTTGGAAATAGAATGGAGAAAATTCAAGAAACGTTTAACAAGGACGTAGAAGAACTACAGAGCAAACAAACAATGATGAACAAAACAATAAATGAAATTAAAAATTCTCTAGAAGGAATCAATAGCAGAATAACTGAGGCAGAAGAACAGATAACTGACCTGGAAGATAAAATAGTGGAAATAAATACTGCAGAGCAGAATAAAGAAAAAAGAATGTAAAGAATTGAAGACAGTCTCAGAGACCTCTGGAACAACATTAAACACACCAACATTCGAATTATAGGGATCCCAGAAGAAGAAGAGAAAAAGAAAGGGACTGAGAAAATATTTGAAGAGATTATAGTTGAAAACTTCCCTAATATGGGAAAGGAAATAGTGAATCAAGTCCAGGAAGCACAGAGAGTCCCATACAGGATAAATCCAAGGAGAAACATGCCAAGACACATATTAGTCAAACAATCAAAAAATAAATACAAAGAAAAGATATTAAAAGCACCAAGGGAAAAACAACCAATAATATACAAGGGAATACCCATAAGGTTAACAGCTGATCTTTCAGCAGGAACTCTGCAAGCCAGAAGGGAGTGACAGGACATATTTAAAGTGATGAAATGGAAAAACCTACAACCAAGATTACTCTACCCAGCAAGTATCTCATTCAGATTCCAAAGAAGAATTAAAACCTTTACAGACAAGCAAAAGCTAAGAGAATTCAGCACCACCAAACCAGCTTTACAACAAATACTAAAAGAACTTCTCTGGCAGGAAACACAAGAGAAGGAAAAGACCTACAATAACAAACCCAAACAATTAAGAAAATGGTAATAGGAACATACATATTGATAATTACCTTAAATGTAAATGGAGTAAATGCTCCAACCAAAAGACATAGACTAGCTGAATGGATACAAAAGCAAGACTCATATATATGCTGTCTACAAGAGACCCGCTTCAGACATAGGGACACATACAGACTGAAAGTGAAGGGATGGAAAAAGATATTCCATGCAAATGGAATTCAAAAGAAAGCTGAAGTAGCAATTCTCATATCAGACAAAATAGACTTTAAATAAAGACTATTACAAGAGACAAAGAAGGACACTACATAATGATCAAGGGATCAATCCAAGAAGAAGATAGAACAATTGTAAATATTTATGTACCCAGTATAGGAGCACATCAATACATAAGGCAAATGCTAACAGCCATAAAAGGGGAAATCAACAGTAACACAATCATAGTAGGGGACGTTAACACCCCACTTTCACCAATGGACAGATCATTCAAAATGAAAATAAATAAGGAAACACAAGCTTTCAATGATACATTAAACAAGATGGACTTAATTGATATTTATAGGACATTCCATCCAAAAACAACAGAATACACTTTCTTCTCAAGTGCTCATGGAACATTCTCCAGGATAGGTCATATCTTGGGTCACAAATCAAGCCTTGGTAAATATAAGAAAATTGAAATGGTATCAAGTATCATTTACGACCCCAACGCTATGAGACTAGATATCAATTACAGGAAAAACTCTGTAAAAAATACAAACACATGGAGGCTAAACAATACACTACTTAATAACCAAGAGATCACTGCAGAAATCGAAGAGGAAATCAAAAAATACCTAGAAACAAATGACAATGAAAACACGATGACCCAAAACCTATGGGATGCAGCAAAAGCAGTTCTAAGACGGAAGTTTTTAGCAATAAAATCCTACCTCAAGAAACAAGAAACATCTCAAATAAGCAACCTAACCTTACACCTAAAGCAATTACAGAAGGAAGAACAAAAAGACCCCAAAGTTAGCATAAGGAAAGAAATCATAAAGATCAGATCAGAATTAATTAGAAAAAAGTGAAGAAAACAATAACAAAGATCAATAAAACTAAAAGCTGGTTCTTTGAGAAGATAAACAAAATTGACAAACCATTAGCTAGATTCATCAAGGAAAAAAGGGAGAAGACTCAAATCAATAGAATTAGAAATGAAAAAGGAGAAGTAACAACTGACACTGCAGAAATACAAACGATCATGAGAGATTACTACAAGCAACTATATGCCACTAAAATGGACAACCTGGAAAAAATGGACAAATTCTTAGAAAAGCACAAGCTTCCAAGACTAAACCAGGAAGTAACAGAAAATATAAATAGACCAACCACAAGCATTGAAATTGAAACTGTGATTAAAAATCTTCCAACAAACAAAAGCCCAGGGCCAGATGGATTTACAGGTGAATTCTATCAAACAGTTAGAGAAGAGCAAACACCCATCCTTCTCAAACTCTTCCAAAATATAGCAGAGGGAGGAACACTCCCAAACTCATTCTACAAAGCCACCATCACCCTGATACCAAAACCAGACAAAGATGTTACAAAAAAAGAAAACTACAGGCCAATATCACTGATAAACATAGATGCAAAAAATCCTCAACAAAATACTAGCAAACAGAATCCAGCAGCACATTAAAAGGATCGTACACCATGGTCAAGTGGGGTTTATCCCAGGAATGCAAGGATTCTACAATATACGCAAATCAATCAATGTGATACACCATATCAACAAATTGAAGGAGAAAAACCATATGATCATCTCAACAGATGCAGAAAAAGCTTTTGACAAAATTCAACACCCATTTATGATAAAAACCCTCCAGAAAGTAGGCATAGAGGGAACTTACCTCAACATAATAAAGGCTATATATGACAAACCCACAGCCAACACTGTTCTCAATGGTGAAAAATTGAAACCATTTTCACTATCATCAGAAAGAAGACAAGGTTGCACACTCTCACCACTATTACTCAACATAGTTTTGGAAGTTTTAGCCACAGCAATCAGAGAAGAAAAAGAAATAAAAGGAATCCAAATCAGAAAAGAAGTAACGCTGTTACTATTTGCCGATGACATGATACTATACATAGAGAATCCTAAAGATGCTACCAGAAAACTACTAGAGCTAATCAATGAATTTTGTAAAGTAGCAGGATACAAAATTAATGCACAGAAATCTCTTGCATTCCTATACACTAATGATGAAAAATCTGAAGAGGAATTAAGGAAACACTCCCATTTACCATTGCAACAAATGAATAAAGTACCTAGGAATAAACCTACCTAAGGAGACTAAAGACCTGTATGCAGAAAACTATGACACTGATGAAAGAAATTAAAGATGACACAAACAGATGGAGAGATATACCATGTTCTTGGATTGGAAGAATCAACATTGTGAAAATGACTATACTACCCAAAGCAATCTGCAGATTCAATGCAATCCCTATCAAACTACCAATGGCATTTTTCACCAAACTAGAACAAAAAATTTCACAGTTTGTATGGAAACACAAAAGACCCCGAATAGCCAAAGCAATCTTGAGAAAGAAAAACGTAGCTGGAGGAATCAGACTCCTGGACTTCAGACTATAGTACAAAGCTACAGTAATCAAGACAGTATGGTACTGGCACAAAAACAGAAATAGAGATCAATGGAACAGGATAGAAAGCCCACAGATAAACCCACGCACATATGGTCACCTTATATTTGATAAAGGAGGCAAGAATTTTACTGTTTTAAGGATTTTTTACATAAAGTGGTGTAATGTTCATTTTGAATAGGAAGTTATATGTCAAAGATACATATGTCAATTCCTAGAGCAACCATTAAAAGAAATAATTCAGAGTTACAACTTAAAAGAGTAGAAAAGTTTAAGTAGGAAACTTAAAATAAGGTTTGATTAACCTAAAATAATCAGAAAAGGAGGGACAAAGGAAGAAGGAACAAATGGGATAAAAAGAGACAGGAAGAAAGTATGTGTAAACCTACACATATGAATAATTGCATTAAATACAAATAGACGAAATGTATTAATCAAAAAACACAGATTGTCAAACTAAAGAAACAAGCAATACTGAACTGCATGCTATCTACAAAAGACACATTTTAATAAATAAATAAATAAATATATATATATGTATATATTTAAAGTTAAAAGCTAAAGGATGGGAAAAGTTATTCCACAAAACCAGTCATCATAAAAAAAGCTAGTATGGCTATAGTAGTAATAGTCAATGTAGACTTCAAGTCAGGAAGAATTAACAAAATAAAGAGAGACATTTCATAATTAGAAAAAGTATCTATTAATCTAGAAGGCATAATACCAAATGGATTTATATATAATAAAATTTCAAAAGACATGAATTACTCACTGACAGAACTGAAAAAAGAAACAGACTAATCCAGAATCATTATCTAAGGTTTTAACCACTCTAATTGGTATAAGTAGAAAAAAATTCAGTATGAATGAACTTGACATGATACCAAAACCTAACAAGGACATTACAAGAAACTATAGACCAACGCACCTCATGAACATAAACATAAAAATCTTTAAAAAATATTAGTAAATCAAATCCAGTAAATATTTTAAAAAGCTAATAAATCATAACTAGTGGTGTTTATTCCAGGATGCAAGGCTGTTTTAACAGCTGAATGCCAATGTATTTCATTGCATTAGCAGAATTACCAGAATAATGGAGAAAAATCATGGGATTATTTCAACAGATGCCATAAAAAACCTGAATCAAATCCAACACTATTTCCTGATAAAATAATGATGCACTAAAATTAGAAAATTGCTCTAATAGTTTTGTTCTTCTTCTTCTTTTTAACGGGCATAAAAAAGTTACCTAAGTATGTTCAGAGTCTTTAAGGAAAGCTTCCAGAGGAGACTAATTTTGAGTTTAATCTCAAATAACAGATTAGTTTAGAGAAAGAAGAACATGCAGGCAAAGGACTGCAGGTTTGAGAAACTGTGATATATTCCAGGAATCAATGATTAGTTTTAAATTGCTCAAGCATCAGTGAGAAAAGTTGAGAAATAGAAAAGAAACTAAGAGATGGAAGAGACTAATCTTGATGTTTCTTGCTTGTCATATATAAGGGTCATGTGAGAAATGTAATGATGTTTTACTTTAGGAAATACGGAGCTATGAAGAATTTTGAGAGAAGGAGGACCATGACCAGCTGTGAATCTGAGAGAGCACTCAGTAATCGGTAAGCAGAGTGAATGGAGGATGTGAGCCTAGACTCAGGGAGGCTTAGACAAGGGCAGTTGACATAATCCAGGTGAGACACTGAGAAGACTTACACTGTGACACTGGAAAGGGGATAGAGAGAAGACCAAAAAATGTTATTTAAGAGATAAAATTTATTGGACTTATCACATTAATTGAATGTAATATGGAAGGAGAAATCTAGGACATCTCCCAGATTCTAATCTTCAATGTGGAGGTAGGTGCCAACAAAGACAATATGATTTTAAACAGATTCATAAGTAATACACACTCAGATCTATCCTAAGGACAGTATTCTCAGCAACCGACATGTATTAAATCTCAGAATATGTATAATAGATATTTATATATAATATAGTTAATATAGTATCTATTAATATATTAATTCTCAGACATCTGATTATTTAGGTTCTTTCACTAGCCTGACTTTTCAGATTAGTAAAAAAAAAAGAAAAAAGCTTAAAGATGTTAAATGACTAAGGTTAAGTAAGGAAAGGTAGCAAAGATCTGTTTGGACACACTGAGTTTGAGGTACCAATAGGATATCTGAGTTGAAAGAGATAGTAGTTATCGATCTAAGAGACCACAGAGTAAGAAGACACAGAGTAAGAACTGAAGACGTACACAAGACGTGAGAATTCTAATTCTTACATAAGTGAATCGGGGGTAGCAACAGAGCAGTAAGAGGCAAGCAAAGGAAGTTGAATCACGGAAACCAAGCAAACAGGAAGTTTCGAGAAGTAAGAAATGATGAACAGGGTCAAATTCTAGAGATAGGTGCCTATGGGAATTAGCAATAAGAAATCACTGGTAACATTGTGGTATAGTTTAGCAAAATTGTGAAGTTAAAAAAAAGTACATAGCTGCTTCTGAAACAATCATTAAGTTAACATTAGTTTAGAGACTGTTTCTTGGCCAGTGGGTATCTGTGTGACTCAGCCGAGTTATTATGTTAGAAGAGCCTAATAAATATTCAATGTGACATAATGAAAGGCCCTGAGAACTGCCGCAGTGTAATGGAAAAGACTCTGTCCAAGAGTCAAGGGACCAAGTGCCTGCTCAGGGAACTGCTATGACTCAAAAGGACGGCAAAGACAATGACTTGTGTCAGAAGTAGAATCCCATGGGACTCTTTCAGGTAATTTGGATTAAAGAAAGGAATCTTTTATTCATAAAGGCATAAGAGAAATAAGGCACCATCTCACTGCTCTTTGTTGCGATTCAAAGTGTGCTAGGCACTGGATACTTTGAGTTTTTCTGAAGCTCTAAGCCGCTCTTCCGAACCCCTTGCTCCACAAAGCACTCCTCGAAGGACAGCAGCATCAGCAGCACCTGGGAGCTTGCTAGAAATGCAGACTGTCAAGTCCCACCCCAGACCTCCTGAGCTAAAATACTCATTCTAACAAGGTCAAGATCCCCAGGGGATATTGAAAATTTGAAAACACTTCTTCTAAACCATAATTTCTTTAGGAATAAAAAATTTAAATATTTGCTTACTATTTGATTACTTATTTAAATTATTTATGGTCCATTTTCTTCCAATAATTTTAAGGTAGCTTTTAAAATATATACATTCTAGAAAGATGAAAAAATAAAAGTAAAGAAAAAGGCAAAGGGAAAATAAGAGTAGGGAAAGACAATAGCCATCATGGATTAAAGGCTTTGCTCTGTGCTAAAAGTTTCATCTTTTATCCTCTCAACAACATTAGAAAAGAGTCAATATTATTTCAGTTTTACAGGTGAGTAAAACATAAGTTAAAGAATCTAGGTAACTTGCCCAAGATCACAAAGTGTTAGAAGCAGAGTTTGTAAGTCAACTATATTTCAATTAAAAAAAAAAATAGAATTTGAACCTAGACTAGTTAAAACCGAATTAGATCTGTGCTCTTAACCACAAAGTTGAATAGAGAGGTTAAAATACAAAATGCCCATGATGTACTCTTTTATACTTACTAATAATTTACCAACATTTGGTTTTATACTTTCTAGAAGCTGATGTGGAGAGAGAATACAAGAACCACATCCGTATTTAATTCTCTGCCCATCACAATGCCATTTGTGCAGTAGAGGAGAGAGCTATCACTACTTTTTTGAGGAGCTATACATCCTTGTAAAAATGTGAATTATGTAAAAACTCTAGATTACATTTTCTCACTTTGCAGGAATCCTTGAATATACTTAGTGACAGTCTAAAAATGAATGACTTGAAGGCAAATAATTTCTAAAAGCAAAATTACAAATAATTTTACCCCCCAAAATGTGTGTGTACGGAAATAGATAGATGTAGATATAGATACATAACTCCTGCAAAGATATTAGAAATCCTTGTCCTTAGTATAGGTACCAAAGTGGATGGAGCTGCCTGACTTCAGAGTTCCTAGTTTTCTCCTCTGTCTGTAGTTTAGGGCCTATGCTAGGTTAGGATGGAACAGGAAAGATCAAAGAGCCTGAAGGTTACCCTCTGTACACACCCACCCACAACCCATGAGTGATTTTAAATCCCTTCCTACACAGTTCCCACACTGCTAGGAAGTGTCCAGATGGGTACTAAGACACCTGAAGGTAAAGATGTGATGTATGTTTTCTTGGTTTAGCTTGCAAAGGCTGGGTTATTAATGCCTGGTTCCATACTAGGAACAAAGCGCTAGAATAATGAAACAATTGCCCAGGAAGCCATTTGGATTGAAGTTAGCCTCTGCTTCAAGAACGGAAGAGCTGAAACTTGCCAGCTTTGATTTGCACGCCTTTCAGCTACTATTTCCAGCCAATTCAGTTCATACAACTCCAGCTTTCATTTAGAGCTGAGCTCATTGACTAAAAAAATAAAGAAGCACGGAAAAAAAAAAAAAACAAGAAAAGAAATCAAGGAAAGGCTTAATTGATTATGCAGAGTGTTGCTTTGGGAAAGAGGAAAATCTTGTTAGAAGCCTAGCAAACTCACTTCATTAGGGACCTAGTGACATCTTCCAAAACCAGAACATTACATCAGGTTAGTTTAAAACATCAAGTGACCTTGTAGTTTGGTAGGGATACCTCACCCCCATTCATTCTGTCTGCCTCATTCTTTGCATTCTTCATCATATTTTATCAACGGTGAAAAGTCTGCTACTAAAAAACATGCTGAAAGAGATGTAACATTGGAAACTAGAAACATTAAAATCAGGCGTTGTGATTCTGCTCACTCGCCTTGTCCTCTAAAAGCCCACTTTCTGTTTCTGCTTACATGGTTATTTTCACCTCGTTTCCACATCCTCTTCTCTCATACACATAGTTCCTTCCACTCATTCTTCTTTCATCTAATGATTCACTGAATGCACTGTTGGTAAAGGAATGTGGACATGAGTATCACATCTCATGATGGTTCGTGAGAATCAATTGCTTCTTGTTCCTTCAGAGATCCTGTGAAGTCCTTCTGCATGGTTTCCATGTCAAAAAAGGAGGTTGTGGATTTTTTTTTCCTCTTTTTGGAAGCATCAAATGTTCCACTTACTGAACTCCATCCTTTCTAGAAATAATTAGCTTGAGGGCTAAAACTACCATTGAAATTTATAAAAGAGTGACAAAGATCAAAATGGTTCCTTCATGCCAAATAAAACTTATTTAGTTGTGTGAGAAGGTGGCTAGTAATAGTGATCTTAGGGCCATAGAGTATCTGGGTTTCAGGAAATTTTGACACATTCTGAAAACATACCTCTTGAGTAAGACAGCGAAGTTCCAGTCAGGCAATAACTCTGTGAGGTGGGTACACTGTGAGATAACTACCCATTCCACCAGAGAGTGCTTATATTGAAAGGGAAAAAAATCTAAAATCAGTAATTTAATCTTCCATCTCAAAAATCTAGGAAAAAATTCAAATCCAAATTAAATACAGGTAGGGACTTCCCTGGTGGCACAGTGGTTAAGAATCCGCCTGCCAATGCAGGGGACATGGGTTTGATCCCTGGTCCAGGACGATCCCACATGTAGCTGAGCAACTAGACCTGTGCACGGCACTGCTGAGCCTGAGCTCTAGAGCCTGTGAGCCACAACTACTGAAGCCCGCGTGCCACAACTATTGAAGCCCACGTACCTAGAGCCCGTGCTCCGCAACAAGAGAAGCCACCTCAATGAGAAGCCCGCACACTGCAACGAAGAGTAGCCACCGCTCGCCGCAACTAGAGAAAGCCTGCGCACAGCAACGAAGACCCAACGCAGCCAAAAATAAAATAAATAAATTTACAAATTAAATACAGGTAGGAAGTAATCAGGATCAGAATAGAAACTGACAAATAGAAAAGAGGAAAATAATAGAGGAAGTCAACGAGATGCCCACAAGAAATTCACAGAAGATTCTCTCTTTAACTCTGTTCTGTAAAAATCTGTGCAAATACTTGGAATGAAAACATGAAAAGGATTGTAGTTAATGTGCAGGCCACTTAAAACTGGGGGAACTATCAAATCACACTGATGATAAGTTCAAGATTAATTCTATTCTTAATGGACTACAATGTTGACTTGAAATAAATGAATTAAAAATTAATAATGATAACTGGAAAGTCCTGCATTTGAATGTATTTAAATCAATAACTTAAGCAAACAGCAATAACTTGCTTCACAGTGCTTCACAGGATACAGTGAAGTGTTTATTGGACCACAAGCTTAATATATACAAGTGGTAAATATGGGTAGAAAAACGAAGCTAATGAGCAATCAGTACATTCTATTTTTAAGAAGCTCAAAGAGAAAATTCTTCTTTATATGAGCTGGAATCTCTCCACCGTAAATTTCATTGAATTTTTCTCAGAGGTAAATGAGGTGAATTCCTGGCAACTCTTACATAGACAATAGGATACAAAATTAACTCTGATTATAATATGTCTAACATGACGATGACAGCAGGGAACAACACTCAAATAGGTTAGAGATTATTACCTTGAAGCTGAAAATTTTAACTAGATTTAAAGTAGTTGCTAACCTAGATCATATTATTTCTTTTAAACCATAAAATAATATCTTGTTCTACTAGCAAATAAATCCAGAAATTTTATATATCTATAAAACTGTGTTCTATACATCTTTCAATCTCCATACTTAGTAACTACCTAGGTACTCAGCAAATATTTACTGAAAGAATAAATGAATAATGTTTAAAAGACTGACCAGCCAAACCCAATGAAACAGTATCACATGGTTGATACCCTTAGGATATTGATCATTATCTTTTGAATTTCATATATAATTCTACAGGTTTGGCTATTTGGTTTTCAGGTCCGTAGTAAATTAGAAGGAAGAAAATAAATGCTATCACCAAGTATATCAGTATCAGCATAAAGATAAAGGAAAATATGGGAAAATTATTTTTAAAAACTCATATGCATATATGAGTCATTTAGTATAGAGTCAAATAACCTCCAACAACTCAGTTTTCCCTGATTGGAGCACCCAGATGTCACAGTATTGATATCTGCAAGACAGCTAATATCATCAATGTACACCGATGTTTCTTATACGTTATCAACAACATAGAAAAGTATGCACAGTAGCTTTACAAGGCTACATCTACAAAGCTAATGAGCTGAAAGAACTGGTACATAAAGGCATAAATGCTCAGCTCTCTAAAAAACACTCTAAACTCCACTATTCATAGGTAGTTGCTTCCTATGGGAGGCTGACAGCCTCAGTCTCATCACACTTTTAGAAAACCTCCATAACAACTTAAGTTACTAGCTTCCAGCGATTCTTATTTTCACCTCAATTATCGTAACACATCAGAGCTGTAGAGTGAGGACATTAACTCCAATTTATGGACATGTAAACCAAATGAACACAAAAGAAAGTGAATCAGGAGAAACTGAGACCAGTCTACTCCTTAAAGGTTAAGATGTTGTTTTCCACTCAATCATTCACTTAGACTGAACAAATTGATGGTGTGAATGTGTACAACACACCGGGCACCAGGTCAAGTGATGCAAATGTAGAGATAAGACAACTCTCTTCAGAAAACAGACACATAAACAAATTTGAAGGAGTATTTTCAGAATGAGTTAAAAATTGAAAGGTCTGATATGTTTAAAATACTATATATATGGTATTAAATTTTTTCCTTTAAAGCACTTTTCATTTTAAATCACTAATTAGACTAAATAACTATTAACTACTTTTCAACCCCAAAATGGTATGATTCTATCTTGTTCAATTCCGCAAAACCACTGTGGGATAAACAATGGCAGGCAATGTTAATCTGCAGTTAATAGACTATGAAATTGAAGATTTAATAGATTGCATAACTTACCTCAAACCACACAGCTAGTTAGTAGTGAAGCCAGATAAGAAGTTAGCTTGATTTGAATCCTAATTAATTATTCGATTTACTATATAATATGTCTCTTCCATGTTTTATGCCAGGAAATCATCAGCTATCTCATCTCATAGCTTGAAATCTCATTCTAGTCGTATGTTTACAAAGGAGCATACTGAATAAACAAGACTTGTCCCCCATATGGTATAATAGCTGCTGTTCTGCTAGTAAAGTTTTTCTCTCTCCTCCCTTGACATTCCACAGTCACAATTTGTGAATGAATTCACTGTTAATCTCTACTTGCAGTGCTTCTTTTAAATAACTGCTATTTCCAGAGGACTTATAAAAAGGAATTTATGAATTACCAAATGTAAAGCTTGTCAGCTATTTTGGGGTCGACATGGAGTTCCTTTCTGCTTAGGATGTGATCTAAGTACAAACAAAATGTACCTTTTTGCAGAGAATTTTGGAAAGAGGAGTGACCTTAAATTGATCCTTCAGCTCCTAATCCATCAACTAGAATTTATTTAGTGTTGTTATGTACCAGACTCTGTGGACATACATACATAAATAAATAAGTAAGTAAGTAAGTAAATAAATAAATAAATGTAACATATGACCCTTATCCATAAAGAAAGTAAACTAAAACTTGAAGGTTTTCATGAAGATGTAAATGTAGCTCCTTTGCTCAGTATGACAAAGCGTCCCACGGAATTAAAAGCCTTATGCTGTATGTGCTTCTCAAAACGCTTACAATGTGGTCCACTCTGGAGCCAGGGAGACCTATTTACTAGATGATTTCTTCTCTTTAATACATTTTTCCAAATTATATAAGGTGCATATGATAATTATTATCAACTGTGGACTCTCCCCACAGAAGACCAACCAGAAAAATCTATTAACTAAGCAAAGCTAATTTTACTAAACCTACCACAGTAAGGAAGCTATAACCTTGACCACATCTCACTGTCTCAGAAGGAGTAGATTCGGGAGGATATTTATAGATTTGGGGGATCTGGTCTCAAGTAGTTGAAGTCGAATCTTTCAAGGCAAGGAATTGACTAGGACTGAGTAAAGTTCATAATATAAAGGTTTAGTGAAGTAAAGGTATAAAGTGAATCTTGATAAGTGAACTGTTGTTTAATATGCAAACTCTTTAACCAGGTAAGAAATCTATTGCTCTAATGGGAGAAAAATTTGCCCAGAAAAGTAAACTATGTATTTGGATATACTGGCTTTCAGGAGTTTTATGAAGCATCAAAGTTATGACTTGGTTTTATAGCCCTATCTTCCTGGTGAGATATTTCCTAGAAATATGGGAGTAAATCAGAAGCTCTGCCTGGCTTCATCCTCAGTGTTGCTCCTCACTTCCCAGTTCACTTACATGTTAAGTATGATTTGTGATTATTTTTTATACTTTAGAGGATATTTGACCACATTCTAGGGGCCTCCAATGAAAATCAGTACATTTAATTTGGTGTGGTGACCTAAAAATCAGGAATAAATATTTGCATAGAGACGGAAAGAAACATTTATTTGAGGAAAACAGAATTTTCATTTGCAGTTTGGAAAATTTAGACCTATCGTCTCTCAAGAAAACTAAAAATGCGTATAAATTTATTTATTTTATTTATCTATTTTTGGCTGCATTTGGGTCTTCATTGCTGCATGTGGGCTCTCTCTAGTTTCAGCGAGCGGGGGCTACTCTTCGTTGCGTTGCATGGGCTTCTCATTACGGTGGCCTCTCTTGTTGTGGAGCACCAGCTCTAGGCACACAGGCTTCAGTACTTGTGGCACGCGGCCTCAATAGTTGTGGCTCACAGTCTCTAGAGTGCAGGTTCAGTAGCTGTGGTGCACGGGCTTAGTTGCTCCGTGGCACGTGGGGTCTTCCCAGACCAGGGCTTGAACCTGTGTCCCCTGTGTTGGCAGGCGGATTCTTAACCACTGTGCCACCAGGGAAGCCCAAAAATGCATACAATATATTCATTAATACTGATAGTATTAAAGGATATCATTTTCAGTAACAGCACAAAAACAGCAGAATCAGCCCTTCTGCTGAATGGTGGATTTAATTTAAAAGAAAAGAAAATAATATAAATCTGCACTTTCTTTTGCTTTCCTCCCCACTGAAACAAGTTGAGATGACTATTTGTTTTGCACTTAAATGCAGGTGCTATACTAAAGCTTTGTATACACATATTCTTATTTAATAGTCACAACGATCTTGCAAAACAGGTAGTATCATCACCATTTTACAGGTAGAAAAAACAGAATCAAAGAGGTTAAGCATCTTGCCCAATTCATATAGGTCTTGGTAGAAATATGAACTTTGTATATCAGATTTCTAAACCTGTTCTCGTAGGACTGATAAGAGTAGGTTAACATGACTGTCACTGTGAAATTAGAACTTCAGTAATGAAATGGGATCTCCTAGCTTTCTATCAATAGAACTCGGATCTACTAATGACTTCCACACTGGAGGGTCTGTTTTTACAGAAAGAGCAGTCCTCTGAATCATTGGAAAAGAAGAACCTCGGCTTTCGGGGGTATGGCAAGCAGAATTCTAAGATGTCCCCAAGATTCCCGGGCCCTGCTGTAACATACCTTCTCCTAATTACTCAAGCAAACACTAAGTGTTGCTGTAAAGGGATTTCACAGATGCAGTTAGATCCCAAATCAGTGACCTCAACATAGGGAGATTATCTGAGTGGGCCTGACCTAATCACCTGAGGCCACTAAATTAGGGTCATGCAGTCAGAGACAGGGGACGTGTGAGAGGGATTTGGCACAAGGAACATACTCTTGCTGGCTTTGAGATGGACGGGTCACGTGGCAAGGAGAGTGGATGGCCTCTAGGAAGCCAGTGGCCTCCAGCTGAGAGCCAGCAAGGAAACAGGACCTTCAGTCCTACAGCTACGAGGAACTGAAAATGACTAATAACCTGATTGAGCGTGGAAGCAAATTCTTCCTCGAATCCCCCAGAAAGAAACACAGCCCAGCCAACCCTTGATTTCAGTCTCAAGACCCTGAGCAGAGAACCCAACCACCATGCCCAAACTTCTAACCTACAGGACTGGGAGCCAGTAAATAGGTGTTGTTTTAAGTTTACAGTACTTTGTTACATGGCAACAGAAAACAAAAACAAGGGGCTAAACACTTTCATAAAACAAGTGCTAACCTTTGATTAGGACTTCAATGGATACGTCAGTTAGCTTGAAAATGAGCTTATCTATTAATAGTCTAATCAATTTTCTACAAACTCATAAGTAAGTTGCAGGATCTTCAAATTCCTCTGGTCCTCTAATCATGTGGACTTATAAATAATAGTAATAATAGTAATAACAAGTAAATACTGCTTTAGAGTTCAATGTACTTCCACATTCATTATATCATTTGAGCCTAGCCCAGTGGAGTATACAAATGGTAATTATTAGTATCCTTTCTTACAGTACAAGAACTGAATATGGAGAAAAGGTAAGTTACCAACTGAAGATTAATCACAAAAATTTGGGGGTGCAAAGGGGTCGCCAAAAGGTGACAAAGTCTTCTGATTTCTTTCAAAACCACTTGTTTTCTCTGGGCTGACTTAAAATATTTTGGCAAAACAACGGAGTTATGTCCCCCTCTCCAACTCTTCCTATTTCAAGAAGTAAAAGAATAATAATTTTATATTTGAAATAATTGCTTTGCTTCCCACATCAAATTTTCCTACTCTTCACACAATGTGAGCCTTTAAAACATTTATTTTTATGTTTTTAAAAACACTTTAAAAACATGCAAACTGATTTTGTAAAAGCTTGAACTAAGCTGCAAAATAACATGTATGATAATGGAAAATTGTCAATACTCAATATGGATTCATTAACTACATCTATAAAATGGAATTCTATGTAGCCATTCAAATGTGATCTATCGTTATGCACATGAAAAGTTGTAATATATATTTATTTACCTGAGACGTGGCTGATTCCATTTATACAATCCCATTTAATAAAAAAAAAGTACATATACACACACACACATATAATATACCAAATTTTTCACTGAGGTCCTGTGGAATGTAACACATTTTAATTTGCTTTTAATGCTTTCTAAATTTTCTGCAGTCCTTATAAATACTGTATATTATAGTGTATTTTTGACACCCAAAAAATACACTAAAGTCATTTTCATTTTACAAAATAATTTGATCCACACTCTCAGCCTAGTCATATCAAAGCAACGTAGTTACTATTAAATATCCAAAGAGTCTATATGAAGGTTGAGAATTAAATATGGAGCGAGGCTCTCATCTTTAAGAGATTACACCTCGTTCCCATTAGTGTAGCTGGGCACGCACCTGTACTTCACAGGCTCGGCATCTATAGTTTCATGACCAATGCCTACAAATCCCTGACTGTTCCTGACCACCAGTTTGGGCTTAAG
Organism: Balaenoptera ricei; assembly: GCF_028023285.1. Taxonomy (NCBI): domain Eukaryota; kingdom Metazoa; phylum Chordata; class Mammalia; order Artiodactyla; family Balaenopteridae; genus Balaenoptera; species Balaenoptera ricei. Next base: position 16,512,790 of record NC_082647.1, on the reverse strand, counting down.
TCGCAAGTGCCAATTAACGCTTCCAATAGCATCCTAAACCTGGCCAGGTACTCTGAGCAAAGAAACAGGCTCTGACCCTTCTTCAAGGCTCCAACTAAAGTAAGTTGAAGGGAATTTTCTTCCTTCACTTTCTCTTTCATGGGCTGTGAAAATGTCAGACTCTTTTTAAATGGAGCTTCCAATCAGAGTTGCTGAAACCTATAAATTTCCAGACAAAGGCAGTGGATAAAAATGACTGTGAGTTCTTTTGACAAACTTGAAAAGTAGGTGTAACTTGGCCAGGGTTTCAACCGCCCACTCTTATTGGGATTACGTCCTTTGCCTTCCTCCTCTAGAGACCTAATGTCATTCACTCCCTGTGTCCCTTTGTGTCTAAGGAATAAAACTAGGATTCTAATAAAGCATGAGGACCCTTGGATCTTTGGCTGGCTCTGAACCAAAGAAAAGGCACATGAATTTTGTAGTTTTCCACTGCCACCACTGGAAAATATTCCATGTAGGGTCAAGTGGGTAACTTTTGGCAGGGTCATCTTCAAAAAGGGAAAAATAAATAATCAAAATGTGGAATAAAACAATATTTTGACAATTAAAACGAAAAAAACTTAATCCTTAGTCCTAACACCCTAGCAAACTTGTTTTAATTTTTAATTACCTTTAATAGTTTCCTCACCTTCATATTTATTTTTATATAGTCACTTATGATACTCACAATTTTGGTTGTTATTCTCAAAATTTAACAAGTCATAAGGCTTTTTTTAATAGTTCTTTGTTATGTCTTAACTTCTATTTTTAATGGCTGCATAATTCCTACCAAGTAGATGTGCCACAGTTTGTTTTTTCCCTTTTTGCCAATTCCCAAAAATGAAGATTCATACCTAAATGTTAGGCAAAAATATGCAAGTAGCAAAGCCCCATCCTGCAGCCCACTTGCCTCAGACTAACTCTTCCACATGTCACCCTCTGGGGAACTTTTCTTTTCTGGAGCTATTCCTGGTTCTATAAATGGGTTAACATAAACTGGGTCTCGTGAGGAGCTCAAAAACAGAGTTTGTTTAGGCCGTTTTTGCTTCACACCCAAGTCAAAAGGTAAGAGAGAAAAAGAAGAATCCATAAATAGATGGCGAGGAACCAGCTCCTACTTTCGGCCTCATGGGACTAGAAATAAGTAATTGAAACTGGTTTGTGCTGATATGGGACAGGCATTCTTTCATCTCCCAAGCAGTATAACTACTTACTGGGGAAAAAGCAAAATGCCAGCAGCCCTAAGTACCTTTACAAGCCATGCATCATACAATCGATAAAGTTTATGGGCCAGCATACTAGAAATGCTAGTAATTAAGGGTGGAATTAGTTGTGTGGGGTGCTGAGGGAAGATAGAAATAGGTTATCTTGGGAAGTGGAGCTTTGCATCATTCTACAATGCACAACACCATCAGTGGCAACTGATGTCCTGACCTTACTTTTTTGACTGAATGATTTATTATGGAAATAGAGATCATGTTAAGAAAGGGAAAACAGTGAATCTTAAATGTTATTTTTATTAGATGTGATAACGGTATTGTGGGTATAATTTTTAAAGAGCTTTAATCTTGGCATTTCAGATGAAATAGTAAAATGTCTAGGATGTGCTTTAAAATACTTAAGGAAAAGAGAAGTTTTGGCATACCACCCAAAGAAAAAGAGTTCACAGAGCATTGCAAGTGTACCTCAAGTCTGTTCTTACGTGTGTTCTCAGTTTGGTTGCTTTTTGTTTCCTTTTATTTTATTTACTAGAAAGAAATAATACTCAGATTTAGTCCAATTTCGGGTATGTAAAGTCTTCCACATTTTAGGATTTAGCTGCAAACTGATTTTTTTTTTTATTGTTGTTGTTGTTGTTACTTTTTTATACCTTAGCCAAAGGGAGTTCTTCCTTCCAGCCATAGTTTGAGTGCTGACCATGGCTGCTTAAGTCCTAAAGTGGGCTGCTGATGGCCAATGAAGTGTCCTGGTACAAAATTTAACAATGCTTCTCTCCCTGAAGCTGAACGCAAGCCCCCAGCAGGGCACACTGGGTGTGCATTTTACTACTCACTCTCCCCCTGGGACGGGCACCCCTGTGCAGGGCACAATTTTGCATTACGTTGAATTATGTGCAACAGTCTTGGTCCTGAACATTTATGTTCTTTTTTTTTTAATTTAATCTCTGGCTGCTTTGCTTGGCAGTCAAGTATCTAGTCAGAAGCCAAATGAGGATCACTCGCTCCCCACCAGGACATCTCGTGCCCCACCAAGAGAGTTTGGCCGGTTGGTAAGTTTCTCTGCCATCTGCCCCAGTTGCCAGAAAACAGGCCAAGCTGCAGTTACTGAAAAGCCCATTATCTATTGTGTCTTTAACTTCTCCTCAGTGTTTCTAGTTATGTGTTCTTGTAGTATTTGTACATCTTGGGGACGGTGAGGAGGCAAATAAAAATGTATCCCATTTCCATTAGCCAAACTGCTTGGATTGCTAACGAAGGTAATAGTAATTGTTTTGGTCAAGTAGGTGTAGGATTAGATGTGAATGTTATATATCTTGGCTATTGTTTCCTCTATTATAAGGCAATTCATAATTTTAAATTGGAACTCATGCTTCCAGAGAGTTTGGTAAACAAAAAACAGAAATAAATTAACTTTCTGTAGGTCATACATCTGGTGATTGATGTTGGTGACTGAGTCAGTGGTATATCCCAACAATCTATACCTATCCTGTCTAACACAGTAGCCACTAGCCATGCACAACTACTGAGCACATGAAATGTGAGTGGTCTGAATTGAGATGTGCAATAAATGTATAATATACACCAGACTTTGAAGACTTAGTATGAACAAAAAGGAATGTAAAAATATCTCAAATATAGTTTTCTCATTCATTCTATCTGTAATTCATTTATTCAAGAGTTGGGCAAGTGGACTAGTCATTAAAAATAGAGCAATGAATAAGACAAGCTCAGTCCTGGCCCTCATGGAGCTTAAAGTCTAGTAGATGTTATTTAAAATTGTCTTCCTTTATTGGTTGGCCTTTTGCATGAATACTCTGACTATACTTCTGATATTCTCAAAACAGACACGACTGTAGTCCTGCTGCAATGTCAAGGACAAGGATATGTGCTAGGGGAACATCTCAACTGCCACCTGGCAAAGGTGCCATTTCTCATTGCTCTAGAGCCTCACTGTTCAATAAAATAGCCACTCATCCCAGATGAATGTTTGAAATGTGACTAGTCTGAATTACAATGGGCTGTAAGTGTAAAATACACACTGAATTTCAAAAACAGTATGAAAAAATGAATAAAAAGTATCTCATTCATATTTTATATTGAGTATATGGTAAAATGGTAATATTTTGTATATAGGTTTAATAAAATGTATTATTAAAATTAATTTCACCTGTTTCTCTTAACTTTTTAATGTGGTTACAAGAAAAATTAAGATTACATATTGGCTCTCATATTATTTGTATTGGCCAGCACTTCTCTGTACTGCTGTTTTCCATTCCACCAGTGCAAATAACCACACCAGATGCCCTGCAGAAACCTGTGGAACAGCTGATGGAGGAACTTGAACCAAACTAGGGCACTAATAAGCTGCCTCAGCTTCTCCCTCTTTTCTTTTCTGTTTGAGGATCACTTGTACCTTGAGTGATTAGTGGACACCATTCAAATGTCTAGGCAGCGTGATTCAATGGGAAGGCAGTAACTGTTAATCAGAAAACCTTATTTCTGCTGGTCTCAGAGTTCTTATTCACTTAATGAAAAATCAAGAACAAATCATGAGACCTTGCAGAATCTCCATCTCTTTAGGTATAAATTTAAAAATAATCTGTTCTCAGCAAATACTTAGAAAAGCACAACCTTCCGTGACTGAACCAGGAAGAAATAGAAAATATAAACAGACCAATCACAAGCACTGAAATTGAGACTGTGATTAAAAATCTTTCAACAAACAAAAGCCCAGACCCAGATGGCTTCACAGGTGAATTCTATCAAACATTTAGAGAAGAGCTAACACCTATCCTTCTCAAACTCTTCCAAAATATAGCAGAGGGAGGAACATTCCCAAACTCATTCTACGAGGCCACAATCACCCTGATACCAAAACCAGACAAAGATTTGGTCACAAAGAAAGAAAACTACAGGCCAGTATCACTGATGAACATAGATACAAAAATCCTCAACAAAACACTAGCAAACAGAATCCAACAGCACATTAAAAGGATCATACACCATGATCAAGTGGGGTTTATCCCAGGAATGCAAGGATTCTTCAATATATGCAAATCAATCAATGTGATACACCATATTAACAAACTGAAGGATCAAAACCATATGATCATCTCAATAGATGAAGAAAAAGCTTTTGACAAAATTCAACACCTATTTATGATAAAAACCCTCCAGAAAGTAGGCATAGAGAGAAGTTACCTCAACATAACAAAGGCCATATATGACAAACCCACAGCCAACATCGTTCTCAATGGTGAAAAACTGAAACCATTTACTTTAAGATCAGGAACAAAACAAGGTTGCCCACTCTCAACACTATTACTCAACATAGTTTTGGAAGTTTTAGCCACAGCAATCAGAGAAGAAAAAGAAATAAAAGGAAGCCAAATTGGAAAAGAAGAAGTAAAACTGTCACTGTTTGCAGATGACATGATACTATACATAGAGAATCCAAAAGATGCTACCAGAAAACTATTAGAGCTAATCAATGAATTTGGTAAAGTAGCAAGATACAAAAGTAATGCACAGAAATCTCTTGCATTCCTATACATTAATGATGAAAACTCTGAAAGAGAAATTAAGGAAACACTCCCATTTACCACTGCAACAAAAAGAATAAAATACCTAGGAATAAACCTACCTAAGGAGACAAAAGACCTGTATGCAGAAAATTATAAGACACTGATGAAAGAAATTAAAGATGATACAAACAGATGGAGAGATATACCATGTTCTTGGATTGGAAGAATCAAAATTGTGAAAATGACTATACTACCCAAAGCAATCTACAGATTCAATGCAATCCCTATCAAACTACCAATGGCATTTTTCACAGAACTAGAGCAAAAAATTTCACAATTTATATGGAAACATAAAAGACCCCAAATAGCCAAAGCAATCTTGAGAAAGAAAAACGGAGCTGGAGGAATCAGGCTCCCAGACTTCAGACTATACTACAAAGCTACAGTAATCAAGACACTATGGTACTGGCACAAAAACAGAAATAGAGATCAATAGAACAGGATAGGAAGCCCAGCGATAAACCCACGCACATATGGTCACCTTATTTTGATAAAGGAGGCAAGAGTATACAATGGAGAAAAGACAGCCTCTTCAATAAGTGGTGCTGGGAAAACTGGACAGCTACATGTAAAAGAATGAAATTAGAACACTCCCTAACACCATACACAAAAATAAACTCAAAATGGATTAAGGACCTAAATGTAAGGCCAGACGCTATCAAACTCTTAGAGGAAAACATAGGCAGAACATTCTATGACATAAATCACAGCAAGATCCTTTTGACCCACCTCCTAGAGAAATGGAAATAAAAACAAAAATAAACAAATGGAACCTAATGAAACTTAAAAGCTTTTGCACAGCAAAGGAAACCATAAACAAGACGAAAAGACAACCCTCAGAATGGGAGAAAATATTTGCAAATGAAGCAACTGACAAAGGATTAATCTCCAGAATTTACAAGCAGCACATGCAGCTCAATATCAAAAAAAAAACACCCCAATCCAAAAATGGGCAGAAGACCTAAATAGACATTTCTCCAAAGAAGATATACAGATTGCCAACAAACACATGAAAGGATTCTCAACATCACTAATCATTAGAGAAATGCAAATCAAAACTACAATGAGGTATCACCTCACACCAGTCAGAATGGCCATCATCAAAAAATCTACAAACAATAAATGCTGGAGAGGGTGTGGAGAAAAGGGAACCCTCTTGCACTGTTGGTGGGAATGTAAATGGATATAGCCACTATGGAGAACAGTATGGAGGTTCCTTAAAAAACTAAAAATAGAACTACCATATGACCCAGCAATCCCACTACTGGGCATATACCCTGAGAAAACCATAATTCAAAAAGAGTCATGTACCACAATGTTTATTGCAGCTCTATTTACAATAGCCAGGACATGGAAGCAAGCTAAGTGTCCATTGACAGATGAATGGATAAAGAAGATGTGGCACATACATACAATGGAATATTACTCAGCCATAAAAAGAAACAAAATTGAGTTATTTGTAGTGAGGTGGATGGACCTAGAGTCTGTCATACAGAGTGAAGTAAGTCAGAAAGAGAAAAAGAAATACTTTATGCTAACACATATATATGGAATCTAAAAAATAATAATAATAATGGTTTTGAAGAACCTAGGGGCAGGACAGGATAAAGATGCAGACGTAGAGAATGGACTTGAGGACACAGGGAGGGGGAAGGGTAAACTGGAACAAAGTGAGAGAGCGGCATGGATATATATACACTTCCAAACATAAAATAGATAGCTAGTGGGAAACAGCCACATAGCACAGGGAGATCAGCTTGGTGCTTTGTGACCACCTAAAGGGGTGGGATAGGGAGGGTGGGAGGAAGATGCAAGAGGGAGGAGATATGGGGATTTATGTATACGTAGAGCTGATTCACTTTGTTATAAAGCAGAAACTGATACACCACTATAAAGCAATTATACTCCAATAAAGATATTTTTTTAAAAAAAATCTGTTCTCTCTAGTTCAGTTAGAATTATACTAAGTGAGATAAATATATGCATATGAAGCCACCTGATAAACTGTAAGCCATATTGTCATTCTCATCATTTATAATAATGATCATAATAAAATACTTCCATAAGCAATCAATAAAACTTTTGAGATGTAGAAGATTAAAATACCCTAATTCTGGGGAAATTCCAAACCCAGCAAAAATTCAAATAGAAATATTAAAACACAAATGTTTAAATAGTAAAATTGGCAAAGGAAGAGGTGAGTTACAGGAGTAGGGACTCCTAGTGGAGGCATGTATTATAGAAAGGTAGGGGCAATTTGGTTTTGGAGCTCACATCTCTATCAATTGCCTGATGCCAAGAGATCACTTTGATATTACTTGTTTTTCCAATGAACATTTTCTTATACATGCTACTGATTCAAAACAGCACCAGCAAACTCACCCTATGTATATTGTAGCCCATCATTTGAGTATTTCTGCAGTAGCAAAAGGTGCCCGGGAGGTTTCTGATTTCACACTGCCTAAGTTGAAGCTTGTTGAAACAGAGGGCACTTTGTACAACTTCTGGCTCAGCAACACCAGGCACCACACCACTTAGCCCATAATTGCACCCCAGTGAGACACAGAGACACGATTATTTTTCTAGGTATGTGAGCTGGTCCCAACATTCCTGGTCTCCATCAGGCCCTGAAAATCAAGGCAGATCCGATGGCCTCAGAAGTCCTAGTTTGGTTGTGCTTGCTGTAGTCTGGGAAGCTTGTCACAGTGTGGATATAGAGCTCTTTCATGCTTACCTGACTGCACAAACAATTCAAAAAGTATCCCAAGTCAGAGCTAATTTTAACCAGTAAATGCATCTTCCAGTGTGCATGACAAAGAGGCTGACATCATGGGGAAATGTATAGAAGTGAAGGAAATGAACTTTGCCCAAAGAAGCTTCCGTAAGACAGGGCTAGATAATAGTGTCGAATAATATTTTTTTTAATAAGGCATTGTGGTAAAATAATACATGATCTTTTTTTCCGAAAGAATCTGTACCACCACTTTCCTCAGGAGCAGCTAGTCAGGTGAGCATGGTTAAGTTTGGCTTAAGTTTGATTTTGTGGTATGAAGGGGCGTGGGACTTCACCCACATGGAGGTGGAAAAGCCACAGAGGATGTTTAAGATACAGTGAGTAAACCCATCTGAATGGAATGGAGGTTTCATGTAGTGGCACAGAGAGGGGCCTCACAGAAAGCAGACGGCACACTCACATGCATTCACTGAGGAGAGTTTAATGACTGCGTTATTTACAATGATGTGAGAGGAGTTAAGTGAAACCAAGGGGAGGCGTTGAAACCTCCTGAGGTGGGCAACAAGAAGGTGCCGCCCCCTTTCCGTCTGAGGTGGAAAGTGGAAGGAATCATTGTCAGAACCTCAAGAAAGCTCAAACTGTAGGAGACCACAGCCGAAGAGGACCAACCTCTGCAAACTCAGGAAACAGCCGAGACCCCTTTTTTCCTCCTCTCTGATCTCCCGACTGTGCCTTCACTGAGCAAAGCCAACCAAAAGCCAGACGGCAAAGGAATCTGCTGATGTTTCCTAGAAAGTTCAGCCTGCTGGTATTCGGAGCAGAATAGAAAATACTGGAGAGGGGAATTGAAGGGACGAATAGAACATATCCCAAAGAGCTGATAAGTTAGATCAAAAGGATACTGGGTGACTAGAAGCTTTCCTGTGGTGGGCTGGGATGGGGACTGTCTATGTTTCTGGTCCATCTCACTTATCCTGTCACAGGTTTGCTCTGAATCTATTTCCCATTGTCCACATGACAGGTAGCTTACACTGCAGGCCGCAAAGAACTGTTACAAGCAGCTATTCTACAGACGTTCAACATGAAATACCTAAATCAAGGATTAAGGAGCAAGAATGAACAAGAAATAGGCCCATGGGCAACCTGAAAAGTACAAAAAAAAATTCTTAGGTATAAAAACATTATTGTTTCTAATCTTGAGTTTTTGAAAATCCTGAGATTTGTGTTAATCCAAATTTTGATTAAATTTTGATTGAACTAATACCAAACTCTGTATTCATTAGCTGAGTAAATATGCTTTAGATTTTCTTTTTCCTGACTTAGCCAGATATTGATCTGAACCATCCAAAAGCTTTCTGAGTCTGAGTAGACATGAGACAGAGAAAAGTGTCCTAGTCATTTAATATGGTAGATTCTTTAATGTGAATTTTTTTTTCAAATTTTCTGCTCCTTCTGTAGGTTTTAACATAAAAATATTGCTAATTAAAGAGCTATCAACCTCTTATTATAATTCATGTTAATAAATACATGGCCACTGGGTGGCTGGCCACTGAGACACAGGGAGACCCAGTCAAGGTTCTGTGCACATTCTTGGTGGCTCAGCATACCGTGTTGAGAACAGCTTGTTTTCATAGAATCCCTGCCTTATTCCTGGCCCTGTTGCCCATAATTATTGTAAATCAGGACTATTTCCTGCCTTCCTGCCCAACATAGCAGGAAGCATCCAGCTCTTTCAACCCACTTTGCTCATGGGCACCACCTCTCTGCAGGGGTTAGGGTTCACTGCCAGGAATTTCAAAAGAGCTAACTCTGTTTTGGTTTCTTATCCAGAACTTAGCTTGTGAGCAAAGAAATGAAGCAAGATCTGTAATACCTCCAGGGATTTAGAGAAATGGCACAGCTTCAGGCCTGGTTAATAGCCCCGAGCCACTGGCAAGATAGAGCTCTTGCTCTTTTCCAGATTCATTGTGGGATCAGTTCCAGGTGAGACTTGGTGAGCCTGTGACTAATGGGAAACAATTGGAGAACCCTAGGGGGTGTCTTATGAAGTACTAAGAGCAAAGAGAATGTTCACTGCCCCTTGGCATTTAATACAAAGTTGCACTGAGCCTTCCTATATGCCTCTTCTATGGGTCCATGCTACTTGACGGGGGCATTCACAGCCAGAATACTATTCACAGGCAATATGTCTAGCCTCACGTCCAACCTTTGATAGCCCCTGGGGGTCACTTTATTCAGGCACCCCAGTGCCTAGAATGGACTGCTTCTACCTATAATAGTTAACACTAACTGTTATTTATTGTTATTGTTGTTGTTTTTCTTTTTCTTTTTTGGTTCTGGGCACAATACTAAATGCTTTGTATGCTCTTATCTCAATTACTCTTGACTATAAGCCCACTAGCCATCGCTGTTAACCCCACTGTACAAATGAGAATACTGAGTTTTAAAAAGATCAAGTCATAAGGAAAAGAGCTGGGGTGCGAACTAGGAGGTGCCCTACCGGCCAGTGCGAAGTGCATCTTGGCCTGCACCTTGGAGAGGCCTCTGAGGGACACAGAATAGCACCATGCATGACAAAAAGAAGCATCCCGACAAGACCACCAGATATGGTGGGCAGCCATCTCCAAAGAGGAGGCAGACATTAATGTAACTAAAAATCATGCTCTGGTATGAAAGACACACTCCCATCAAATGTACCACCTTTGACCTCGGACAGGGAATCTGCCCTAACTCCTCATCCCTGTTTCTGCCCTTGTGAGAGGGATAGATATCAAGAAACACAACCCTTCTAAGTTTAACTTCTCTGCTTGAGAATCAGCCCTAAAGAACTAAACTTCTGACTCTTTTGCCAGAGACCCTGTCCTGACCCTAAAATCATGGGGACCCCCAAGTAAAAGGTACTCTTTACTTAAAAGGCCAGAGAAGCCCCAAATTCTACCATAGGAGCCAAAGCCTCAAAAATCCCTTTCATCAGGGTTAATCCTTTCATGGAGCACCCATGCTCTATAACCCTAAACCTTGTAGTGGAGGCCAAGTGCGGACCAAAGGCCTTCAGTGAGATGACTATCCTCCTCCAAGGTAGCAATGTCAGCTCTTCTCTCTTTAAAATTTGAATCCTCTTTCTTTCTTGATAGATGATAGATAGATAGATAGATAGATAGATAGATTAGATAGATAGATAGAAGATAGATAGATAGATAGATAGATAGATAGATAGATAGGTAGATAGATAGAACATTAGTATTGCATCAACATTCACTATTTAAACACTTTTATATCTTTTATCCCATTTGACTTAGAACTTTGTGACTATCAGGGTGGCCATAGGACCTAAGGCAGAGGTGGTTGATCCCAGCAGGATAATTTGAGAAACATAAAAATGCATCAGCTATTTTAAATGTGCTCAACAATTTTTCCCTTATGTCTTCATGCATTTATTTTCATTAATATTTATTAAGCATTTCGTAGGTATCGGCTATGGTGCTAGAGAACAGAGACTGAGAGCAAAACACAGCATGGTACCTGCCCTCAAGGAGACCACAACCTGATAGAAGAAACTGACAAATAAGCCAGCAGTGATAGAGACGATATCAGAGCATTATGGAAACAGACAAGCAAGGATCTCACTCTTCTCGGGAGCTGGGGTAAGTTAGGGAAGGTGTTTCAGAGACAGTAAAGCCTGGTGGACCCTGGAAGGGGTGAGCAGGCATCAGCATTAGATGCTCTGATGGCAGAGACAAGGAGACACTAGGGCCTGGCAGGCCTGCTCACCACAGTGGGTCTCCTGACTAATACAGAAGGACTAAGGGGCTTTGGAGAAGGGCGCTGCAGTAAGAGCGTGAAGGCAGATCTTCCCTGTGTCTCAGATTATCTTCACGGGGCTTTCATTTTTTCCTGAATTCATCAGTTCAACCCCAAGGGATCATAACTGCAATTCCTGAGCACTACTACTTGGCCCAGCTAAAGGTTCCATTTCCAAAATCCTACTCTGAATATAGTACAAAGTTTGTCTAACCTATTCCTGCCATGCTGTTAGGGATTAGCCCTTTTATAATTTAATCCTTCCACCTGTACCTCAAACTGAATTCTCACTTGTTCCCTATTTTTAATATTGTGCAAATAGGCTCTTCAAGGATGTTTTGGATATTTGCAAAGGAGACAGGCTGAGGTTCTAGAGAGAAAAAATGTAAAAAATCTTGTACTGTATATGCTAAAAACGTGGCTTCTGCAATCAACACCCTTATATAACTAGAGTTTCCTAAACAATATCCTAAAGATTTGCAAAATGCGTCAGAGAGAGAAATGAACCCCGGCAATTTGGGAAATAGAGTTGACATGTGAAAGTAAAGCACTCCTGCAGTTAAAGACTGACATGGTAAAGAAAGCAGGAAGGGGAGAGCCCTAAGTTATAGTGAGGAACCCATGGGTGGTATAAAGAACACTGAAGACGGGAGATGCGGCAGGCTGTTTACAGGACCTTCACTATAAATGCCCACAAATCCACCAGGAAAGAGAGCAGTGAGGGTTGTCACAGTACTGGAAGTGAACCAGCTCACGTAACGATTGGACTGCATGTTTAAAAAGAGGGAGGAAGAGTGAGCCTCTTGGTCAATTCAGATAAGTAATAAATAGAAGGGTCCCGAGTTTCTCTGAAGGAGGCCAGAATGGCTGAGGCTTATGTATATAAAGTCAACAGAAATGTATAACACGCCTACTCAGTGCAGAACACCATGTGTAACAGAAATTTAAATTTTGGATTCTCATGGAAAAGTACCAATGAGCTCCCTGACAGGTGCAGAATAAGCAGAATTCTGGGAACTCAGATTAAAACAGGCAAAAATGAAAACTATTTTCTTTTTCTTTGAACGCTACATGTTTTTTACTTTATATTGTAATTTAAAAATATATCTTAGCATTTGAAGATCAAGACCTAACAGAGTAGAGGTAACCCAGAATGCTTTACTCTTGATCGTCAAAAATCCAGGATAAGAATCACAACGTTAATATATGTCCCTTAAAAGTTCTAGTAATTTCTTATTTTTGTTATTTCTTGGGTTTTCAAATAACACATCTTAAAGGCATTCTTTTTAGAAGTAAATATTATAAAAATTATTTTTGTGTAAAATAAAAATTATACAGAGATTTAAGAGAAGTCAATACAGGGACTTCCCTGGTGGTCCGGCGGTTAAGACGCCGCCCTTCCACTGCAGGGGGCACGGGTTCCATCCCTGGTCAGGGAACTAAGATCCCACATGCTGTGCAGTGCAGCCAAAAAAAAAATTTTTTTAAGAGAAGTCAATATAATAAAGAAAGTAAAGCCTAAAAGGTCCTTATATTTATTCAGTAATTTATGATTTACTTAGAATATTGTGCAGATTTTCTTATTTGATCCCAACCATTTTGTGAAGCAAGCGGGCCAATCTGTATTATCCCCATCCTCCAGAGGTGAAAACTAGTCCTCAGAGAAGCTAAATGCCATGAAGAAGTTTGACACAGCTAGTAAGAAACAAAGCAGAGTCCACATACCATGTCTGCTGGCCCTTAGTAACCGAACGGCTCAAATGTTGTTGGTATTGTAACACAATATTTAACTAATGGGAAAAAGAAGAATTTGGTTGCTTTTAAAATGAAAATAGACAGTTCTGGCTATCAGGTGAAATTCAGTGAAAAAAAAATTCAGAATAGACTAGATAAAGCAAAGAAGAATGGAAATCAAAAATGGATGAAGGAAGTTGAATTTACCAGCAACAACGCCAAATATCACAAGAAGTTATATGGACCATCAGTGCACTCTTCCTCAAATCACTTCTGGGTATGATCTCCAGGTTAACATTTTTGATAAGGAATTTCACAAGGTATTCAATATTGTGGTTGCTGTCATTGACATGAAATTTTGTTAGGCAGAATGTAATAGTGGACTCCAGCTTACACTTACTTGGTGCTTTTATAATTTTAAGCCATTTCCATTTGAATTATCTCATTTTATTTTCTTGAGAGGTGGTTGGAGTATATAGCATGTGGTATTTAATGGTAGGGCACAGTTGCATAAATATCTCAAAATAACTCAAAAAGTATATCAGTTCTGCTCTGCTCTCCCCACTCTCAATGTAAACTGTATGCAATTTAGTTCCTTCATGAAACAATAGCTATTACTTATATGGCTTCAGAGAGAAAGCACTTGATGTTCATGTTTATTCATTGTATAGTATTTATTGTAATCATATCAATAAGGCACTGTTTCTATGGGCCAGCTGCATGAGACATGGAAATAGCTTTTTCATAACACTCTCTTTGTATTTTTTTGTTTTTTTTATAATGGAATTTTGTTGTATATGGCTCTGAATTCTACTAAGTGCTTCAGATTGAAGAGTTTATTTGCACAATTTATTCCTTCTTTACTTTCCCTGCACTATGATAGTAGTTTATGAAACAAGTCGCACACCAGAATCATCAGTTATGAAGCCCAGGAAGAATTTTAAAGTTTCCCAAGTGATTCTGATGAGTTGCCAGACTTTAAAATGACTGTGCTATGGACATCCTTTTATTTTATCGTAGACTCAGGTTGAATGGTTATATTTTGAGGATTCCATCTGATTATTATTGTATTATTAGAATGAAAACCTTTGCCCAGACAAAAGTAAAACCTAATCGCATGAAAACTTCTCTTAGGCTGACTCCCAATTTGTATTAGGATCATTTGATACAAACCAAGTAATAGCCTAGCATGTAAAAAGTACTTAAGATGACAGAAAATTCTTAAATTCCCCTTGTTTAACATTCATTCTTTCCATACACAGTTACTGAATACTGCTGAGGTTAGTGCTATGGGCATAAAGATGAAATGAATAGAATGGAGACTGAGCCCTTAAAAATTCAGTGGGAAAATTACAATCTCATCCTGTTGTTAATCCATTCCTCATCACAATTATATTTGGGGATGTTAAAACAGCACATATGAGTGAAAAACCAAGCAAATATCACTCACTGATCTACATCTATAGAATTTCTTGCAGTTTACCCAGGAGGCAATCATTAAGAAACTAAAACAGATAAACTTAAGGGCATATGTAATGCCCAATAGGGCCAACAAAGGGCCTGTTGAATGCAAAGTCTTGCCAAGTCTCTAGGAAGTAAGAATAAATTTAACATGTAGCATTACCCCTCTCCCACCAAAAAAGCTTTGATGTTGCACAATAGTTTGCCACCTAGTTAAATAGTTTTAAATAAAGTTGTCTACAAGGTAGGAAGGCTGTAATCTGTATACAGGCTGCACAATATATTCCAGGTCCACCCCTTGAGAACATACAGAGAATACAAAGCATAATGGCTCTTGAATGGAGTCACGAAACACGATCTCAAAAAACACTGCAAATCATGTTAACTGACCCCAGGGTTTGCATTCCTCCCCTTCTCTCTGATCTTTCCCCCCTTTTTTCTCCTCTCTCCCTTTGCTTGGAGCCTTCTGACAGTCAAGTACTTGAACAGTTACTTTGGGCGACAATATGTTATCCCCAGTGGAAATCAGAAGCTTTAATTCAAAAGGTGGCCACTCTTGACCTCCGACCCTGGTGCCTCCTACCCTGCTGCTCCCCTCCATTTTCTGTCTCCATGGAACTGAGTAGTCAAGTGGAAAAATGGGAGCAGGCAGAGCCTATAGCTATTCATAGACCACCCCACTCCCCTTTGCTGCCCCCCCCAAAAAGAGAAAGAGAAAGATGAATGAAAGTCATTCATCAATAAGCAGGAGATGAAGAAGAAAGCCCTACTGGCTGAAAAGCAAGCTAAGAAGCAGAGAGGGCAAAAGAGGAGGACTGCCAGGAAAGAAAAGGAGAGGAGTAAGGAGCTGGTATGGAGGACAAAGTTGTGAGTTCACGAAAATAAAAACCCAGGGGCTGAAAAGAAGCATTGCACATTTCCCAAATCGAGTTATCTGTAAGGGGCCAACTGTTTCAAAAATGAATGCCTAGGGCCTTCTCTGGTGGCGCAGTGGTTAAGAATCCGCCTGCCAATGCAGGGGACACGGGTTCGAGCCCTGGTCCAGGAAGATTCCACATGCCGCCAACAACTAAGCCCATGCACCACAACTACTGAGCCTGCGCTCTAGAGCCCGCGAGCCACAACTACTGAGCCCACGCACCACAACTACTGAAGCCTGTGCGCCTAGAGCCCATGCTCTGCAACAAGAGAAGCCACCACAGTGAGAAGCCCGTGCACTGCAACAAAGAGTAACCCCTACTCGCCACAACTAGAGAAAAGCCCACGCACAGCAACGAAGACCCGACACAGCCAAAAATAAATAAATAAATAAATTTATTAGAATAAAAAAATGAACGCCTTTTACTTGTGTCACACCTTCTTAAAATAAGAATGCAGCTAAAGGAGAACCAAAGGGAGAAGCCCTGAGCCTCTGGGATTGTTCTTTCTTTAAACATCTTGATGGCACCGTTGGGAGCCGGGAGATACAGCAGCTGGGACACCTGCTCACAGAGTTGAGAACTGAGACCCTAAAATCTACACTCATCCAGAGGAAATGTTTTTATGTGTCAGAAAGCAAGTGACAGCAGATATATTATTTGTTACACATAGAGTCAATTTTTATTTCAACTATCTTGGCTGAGCAATCTGACGTCCCCAAGATCAAACTGCAACCTAAGAAAGTGGCTCAACTCCGACTGGCCAATGGCCTCACAGTCAACCAACATGGTAACAGCACTGAGGCCAGAAAACAAAGAGTATTTCCTCTCAATCTAAGAATGTTAGGTGTGAAGAAAAATCAGCATTAAATTCAGATCAAAACTAGATAGAGTTCAATGATTCTGCAGCATTCGCCATATTTCCTCCTCCCTCACAAGATGTAAACATTTAATAATTTATTAATCATCTATCTGAACACCTGTTTGGTTTTTTCCATGAGTGCCATCTCTGAGATTAGCACTCCAAAGTAAAAAGTTTTCATTTTATGTGAATCCAAGGCAACGCCACATGCATCCAGATAAAAAAAAGTTAGGGCAAGAAAATGTTTCTGCCACCTTGTGATCCATTTCTCTCCCACCAATGGGACATCACCTGCACCCCTGTAGCTTGATAAGAATTGTATTTGCAGGAAGCAAAGTCCCCTACTTGCTGACATATTCCAGCTACTTTCAAATAGACATCTAAAACCATTTTCCCAGAAAATTTGGCATTAGTCCTAAATAACTGTTGCATGTTCCCTAGTTTTTCCATCTGTCAATGATACTTTTCTGACCATCTACATTTTCTAGCACTTAGGTTTTGAGCATAAGAATACGCTTGAAGGAGGTGATGTATTGTGATTGGGGAAAAATAAAGATGAGGCCGATAGTAACACTGGCAAATTCACACGAGCTCAAATCATCGAGTGGAAATCTTGTGAACTTCAAACATACATACTTACCACTGTCAAGGGCAAGGCCCTTGAGCATCTCACACAAAATAAGACTAGAGATGAGTGTGGAAGAATCCCTCATAGAAGAAACAATCAGAGGCTCTATTGTCAGTGTTCTAAGCAGGACAGAGACTAACCTGCAGCTAATACTCTTGTGAAGACCCCCTCCCTGCATGGCTTCCTTACCTCCTCCTTTACAATTCTATAGCTTCTCATGAAAAGCCCTGAAATGGGGACTAGAATGCAGAGGCAGAGTGGATTCAGCTCCTTTTGGGCCTCTGCCAGATTCTCATTAGGTCCTGGACATGTGAGCCAATGCTGATTTCCATGGCTGATCTACCCTAAATCTGCCCTTCCTGAAACACTAGCCTTTGTCCTCCCAGTCACCATCTCTAAATGGGGATTTGGGTGAGAGCAATACCAAGGGGACCATCATTATACACTCATTATTATGAAATTGATGGCTGCTAAGTCTTTCTGGCTGAAAGCTCTGATGGGGTGAGCTCAAAATGGATTGTAGAATCGTTGCTTTCCCTGGTAATTCGGGTTACAAATGAGAACTAGAATGGGAGGGAGGGTAAAGGAGGAGGATAAAGGAAGAGTGTTTTTCCTCAAATTCACCTCACTTCATGCTGGAGTGAGAGGCCATCCATACTCACGAAAGGCTAATTATATAAATCAGATGCCCTGGCTGAGTTTCCAACCCCCTGGGAGCAGGGAGAGCTAGGAATAAATGAGGTCTTCTGCAAAATAAAAGAAACCCTTTGAAAAAATGCCAAAACCAATGGTTATACAGCTTAACTCACAAATTTTTTATAGAAACAGAAAAATCTGGACCAAGGATAACAAAAATAGCTGAGTTTTCATCTTCCAGCAGATTTGGAAATGTACTCTGAATTTATTTACCTCCTTGCTAGTATGTACTTTACTTTGCGTCGCTAAATGTGACAACTCCTGAGATGTTCAGATATCTAAATTCATCCTCAAAATAATAGCTGACTTTTGTTTTAGGAAGATCACATTTGTGTTAGGATGCCATGATAAAAAGCCATTGTTCAAGTAGCAGAGCTAAATAAGGTGGGAAAAATCATAGCAGTGAGAAACAGGGATCTAGACGTTTAGTTCTGGCTTTACCACTTGCGAACACGCAATCTTGGACAATCACTTCACTTTTCAAGGCTTCAGACTCCTCATACGAAAATAACTGGATTGATGTACACTAGCACCATTTGGTCTATGATGTCGCACATGTCACAAGTAGTCAATACTCAGAGGAACAGCTAAAATTCACCAGCTATCAATGGTGGACATGTCAGTTACTTTGAACATAAGAGTTAAAGTTTGGGCTTTGGTGGATGTTGACATTTCCCTATGGTTAGTCTTGGCTTCCATGAAAGTTCATTCCTTTTCCTGTCCCAACTCACTGATATTGCATCCTGCTGGATCCACTGAAGTACAGCATCTGAGAGCTATTTAATTCCTGACAATGTAAGTTCCTTTTTAGGGCAGGACAGGAAAGGTACCAGGATTCCCAAACCTGGTACCTGGAAATTACTCAATATATGTCTGTTAGAATAAATCATTACATAAATGTATGAATGGAAAGGCCACTTAAATATTTTAAAGAATGCTTCTAACTGGATGGAGAGCTGACTTACTCATACTGATTTTTCTTTTCAAACAATCCATTTTTTATAATTTTTATTTCTGACCAGACCAATGCATTAAAATTCACTCTTGCCTGATTAAGAACTCAGACTAAACATACAGGCATAAATTGTCAAAATCATAGTTATGCAGAGATGGAACAGATTATTGAGGCCATCTGGTCTTTCTCCTTTTAGTTTTCAGAGGTAAGAGGCTAAGAGAGATGAGATGAAATGTCTTGCTCAAAATCATGTAATCATAATATGACTGTGGTGGAGCTGAAACCAGGACCCATATTTTAGGATACCTAAGCCAATGGTCTTTCTATCATGTCACATCCTGATTCTACTAAAAGTTTCTCTTATTTGAATGCAAACAAACACAATATAAAATGTATATATACTTAATATATGTATATATGTAAGATATACTCTGTTCTTCATAAGTGAGAAAGAGCTTCACCTGTTCATGGAACCTCTAAACTATCTAGGATTATGTTTTCTGTCCTCTTTTCCCCAAAGGGAAGAGTTACAAAATCCCTACTGAGGACATACTTAGATCTTAGCAATCCTACTCCCTCTGACTTGCTTTTCTTATAGCCTGTAAAATCTTTAGTCCAGGCGGAGGAAAAACCATCTCTTACTGAACCAATTCATTGTTTATCATTATAACCTTTATCCCCTGAGTCCCACATGGCTTTGGAGGCCCCAAAATTGATTACTATTCAAAAGTCATAAATTTTGTTCTCTTTTCCTATCATCTACTATATGCGTTCTCTCTTGAGGGTTGCGTTATGGTTTTGTCTAGCAACTCAAATGAAGAAGGGATATAGGGAAACTGGATTTACCAGTAGGAAAAAAAAATCGGCACAGAACTAATTCTTCTATTTCACATCATTACTTCATAGAAATACATGCATTCTTATGCACAGTCATACATCTTACCAGTGGTGATCAGATTCTCAAATCAATTGACCAAAACCTATTGAAACCACTGGAAGGATTAACCATCTGCCTTATTTCCTTTTCATGGTAGGTTATGCCAAACTGCTGATGAGTTTGGGGTTCAGAGCTTGGTAAGGCACATTTTTGTTGACGATATCACAAAAGGGACTTCACTGGGGTGATCTGGTCATGATCACAGTTTATATCCTAAGATAAGAGAGGATTAAAATCTTTGCAGAAAACAGAATGACCAAGGATAAGATGCTCCTGACCCAAACTCCATCTCGCCATCTCTCTCTAGGACATTCTCCAAGTTCCATGGAACTTAGACACTATTCTAGGAACTATAGGGATTAGGGAAGAACAAGAAGGTTTGAATCAACTGGCTAACTCTAAATTTACTGGATTACCCTGAATTGTCTGAGATTGATATTTTGCCACCTAACAGGCTCAAGTGGAAATTGTTACCTGTAAACCTGAGAGGATGACTTTTTCTGTTAATTCAAACGGCCCAATGAAGTTGGGACTGAAAGATAAAGAGGATGGGATCTAAAATAGACACTGAAATGGATCTGAAAGCAAAGAGGGTAAGTTGGATACAATTTCTCTGTGAACTGGGTGATTGGGATGCCCGAGGATATGGGTTTATGCCATCCATTAGCCGTGTCATACAAAGGTAGATAGACCTGATTTTAAGAGACAGGTGGCAATTCTGAAGCTCTAAGAAATCTATTAAAACTACCAGACATTGGCAACATGGGAGAAGTGTGATGTTTTCCGGTTTGAAGGACAGGATATTAATTATTGTCTATTTTGGTGCCAGTAGTTTTCAAAGCCAATTTTAAAATTATACAGTTTTAATCATTCTACAGTGAAAAATGAATATAAATTAGGGTGTGCAGCAATGAGGCAGACAAATGAATCCATCCATTTCTCTTTGAGGAGTCTCTGCAGTGTACATTTCTTAGGACAGTTTTACTTGCTTTTCTACCAATGAAAGAGAGAAGGGTAAATGGGACAGGAAACCAGACAGTGTGATGCCTACTGAAGTGAGAAATGGAAGATGCTTGAGGATACACTTTGCCTGGCTTGACATCTTGTCTGGGTGGTTCGTTCTGCCCGTTTGCTTTCTTTGCCTGAGGCTTAGCTGCAATCTCTACAGTTTCTGAGACATACTCTTTATCTCAGCTTTCAAATTCAGTGTAAATACCTACCTTCTGAAAGATTGTTGCTATTTAATTTATTTTTTTATCTACTTCCCCATCCCTCCCTCATATTTAATGAAAAACAGAAGCTGTTAACAGGGGAGATTTTTAAAATCTGGTCCAAGGGCAGACAAAAACGTAAGGTAAAAAGAGAGCTAGAAAATTCTATTTGTTTTTTAATAAAAATTTTAAAATATTGAATTTTGAGTAGAGTCATACTCTAACTTACTGTAAAACAAATGTGTAAAACATAAATTATGGAGTAAAGGAATTAGTTGATATTAAAACTAATTCACTTACTTTTTACCTACCTCACAAGATTGTTCTGAGAATCAAATGAAAAATCAAAGACTGAGCATAATAAAAACGCTGAAATAATTTTATACTATGGTACATGTTATTTGTACTATGATATTGTTACAGAATGCTTCTAGGTATTTTACCTCAGGTATTTTAGTCACACTCTCTCTTTTTCCCCCTTTTGGTTCCCCATCCCTCACTCATCCTGCAGAAGCCAATAATCCTCCTGGTCACCCTCACTCCCCACTTAGGTCTCCAAACAGACTTCTTCAAGAGTCACCTGACTTGTCTATCTCCCAGTCCACATCACGTGTTGTCTTGTTCCACACCCACCCCAACCCTCTTCCAAGAAGCAGAAAATGAAAAGCAAAAAGCAGAAAGAGTAACGAAACCAAACAATTTTTTTTAAAAGAAAATTATATTTCCCAGCCCACCTTAGAGCTGTTTTGCAAGTGGTTTAGGGAATTGCCAGTCCAATGCACTCATAAGAGACTTTGGGAATTAAGTCATGAGGGGACAAAGGTAAAGGGTGTGGTATCTGGTTTGTGGGTGAGGATTATGGCAGGACAACTTGATTCTGGAGACAGTAGCTCTGTTATTTGCCTAGTGGTTTAGCCAGAAATCCTGATTCCCTTCCTTCCTGTTTGTGACAGAAATGGTGTGATTCCTGAGTAGCAGCTTCCTGAATCTTAGTTTTTTGATTATAGCAAAGGCAGCAACTCCTATCGTGACCCAGCTCTGCAGTGTGTTTTTAAGAGTCATTCCCAGGAGTTCAACCTAGAATCTATTTCTTCCGCTCTCTCAATAATTGTGGGCACTATCTCTACCCCTTAATCAATCTCTCACTGCTTAAACTACCCAGATGGGATTTTGTTGTTTGCAACTAAAAAAAAAAAAAAAAAAATTGACCTAAACTCACTCTTTCCCTTGTCAAATTCTGCTCTCAGCCAACCCTTCCATAACTGTCAAAGGATGAAATAAACTCTCACTAAGATTTTTTATTTCAATTCACACGCAAGAACTATTCTGAAAATTTGCAAGGCAAGTATAAATCTTGCCTCTATCTATCTCCAAAAAGATTGAAATCTAGTGTACCTCAGATATCCTATTTGTTTGGATTGAGAAGATTCATTTAATCCACTTAGGAACCCAACAAGAACTCATATCCTCTTGGAACATAACCTCTTCTTAGCATTGGATGCTCGTCATGCACAGTCTTACTGGACTGGCAGAGACGTAGGTTTCTTATTCAGCCTCTTTAATTGAGCTGCTGAGAAATCACATTAGGAAGGCAGAAGAAAGTATCTATTTTGGAGTCATTTAAGCAGAGCATTAAGCTATACAACAGAGCCAAAATTTTCAGAAGGCTACATGATACCCTAGAGATAGAATCCCAAGACAGGCCCACTCTCTAGAATAGGTTCTACTCTGAGTACTGTATTAATTAAAGCATGTTCAGCATTATCATGACTTTTTATTCTCTTCTATATTTATTGACCTACTCTGTTCCATGTTTTAGGGCATATAGCAGAGATGAGAGTCACCATTGAGGAATCTACTGTGAACAGAAGACACACATGTATAGAGATATTAGTAGCACAATGCAAAGATGGCATTGTAGAAGTAAGTAAAAAGTGCTATGAGAATACAGACTCAGTCTCAGGAGATTTGATAGGCTTAGAAGTCAAGGAAAATTATATATACATGAATGTGCAGCATACATTATACCTATTTTTATGTTCTCTTAGGTCCAAACCCATCCTTCTATATGCTGCTTTGGGATACTTCATGATTCCTTAGTGTTTTATTTACAGTTACCTATTTAATAACTTTATATATAGTTAACCAATATTTATATTCATTCTCTCTGTTGAAATAATCAGTGTGGTTTTTCTCATGGCTGGTCCTGACTGATACAGAAATTGACAGGTATGAAACCGGGAATCAGAGCCTCATAGATGGTATTTAGGAATTGGTTTGGTTGTGTCCTTAGGTTTGAACACAGTGATGGGCAACATGCCAGTGGAAAATAGGATGCTAATAATTATGCAATGCAATGGCATCACAGTTAATCAAATGAACACCTGTGGTTGATTGTGATAAAGTGCCTACTGAAGAAAGTGCCTTGAGAGCCCGGATGGCTGATGTTCTTGACCACTGCGGCAGCCATGGTAACTGTGAGGACCGCGGTGTGGGCTGGATTCTTCTGAGTGCTCTGCAGCGATTAGAGGAAGAAGTGGCAAGCTCAAGTCTAAATTCTTATCAATCACAAATCACAAAAGAGAAGTTATGTGGCAGCCCTAAAAGAATCTCTTATCTCTTGTAACCTCTGGGCTGACATCTCTGAAAATCAAACGCAACATTTAATGGTGTGTGTTACAGAATTACAAACTATGTTGAAGTCACAACTTCACCAGGTCTCTAATGTTCAAGTCAGGACATTGGGAAGTAGAGTTCCTGATATTTGAAAAGGAGAGATCTAGCTGGACTCAGACAAAACCCAGACACTTAAACCCCTGAGTTACTCTGAATTTCCCTCTAATACTCATTACTGACAGCCTAACCTGGAGCCAACTAGCAAAACAGAAATCTGTCTGCAGGATCGTGACTCCAGCACCACAGGGTAGACCGTAGAAGGGTAGGTTTGGAGCTGAGAGACAAGAGTCTGGCACAAATGTGCAGCTCAACTGTATAGTGTGAGAGGTAGCATGACGTACCAGAAAGACCTAGTTATGCCGTTCTGTGATCTTAAGTAAGTCTCTGCCTTCGTTTCTGCATTTGCATATTGAAAAGAAAATATTGGACTAGATTGGTAGTTTAGTTCCACTTTTGTTTTGAGTAGCAAAAACCTCTTATCAAATAAAACCATGTATAAAACTCTAATATACAAAACATATAAAAATAAGCTGCTCTGATTATATTTGGTACCCAACCGGGGGACCTCCCCTTGCCCACTGCACCCACCCTGAGGTACCTCTTCAGGACCCTAAGGCTCTACTGAATACAGTCAGTAAACCTCTCAATAGGCTAATCTCTCAAGATCCTTCTTATTCTAAAGGTACCTGATTCTGAGATTCTTCATGTCTAACGTACCTTGTTCTTAAACTGCAGTCTCTGACCAGCAGCATCATATCACTGGAGACTTGGCAGAAATTAAAATTGTCAAGGCGCTGAATTCAGACTGCCTGGGCTCACATCTCAGTCTCCCCACTCACTCGCTGTGCACCCTGGGAGCAAGGAGCTTACCCTCTGCCTTCATTTCCACGCCTGGAATTTCCACCCGGAGGGCCCTTCGTAGGAAGGAGGGAACTCAAATAACATAAGAAAATCCCTTGGGAGGACAAACAAGTCACGTTCCTGAGAAATTCAGAGTGAGGCACTTTCCATAACTACATATGTCAAGTGACCGCATGGGAGAAAACTTTATAACGACAGGCCAAGTTCACCTCACGTTAATAAGAGAGGTCTCACGTCTTCCAAAGAGGAGGGAGCTGATTTCCAAAATGACCAATGGCAGATACCAAAGGATCAAGAGGGCCCAAAAGAGAGTGGAAAGCACTTTGCTGTAGAAACTGGCTGGCAATTCATCAAGAACGGTAAGCAGGGGGACTAAAGCCCTATGGGAGGGCATGGGGTCTCAGAGTGGGTTCCCAAAGCATCACCTTTCCTACAAATTAGCCAGCTGCCAGATTTGGTAAACATCGTAAATCTCTAAGAACACGGCTGCACTCATGAGGTAACCCAGGTGTGTGGCCATGGAGGATGTTGGAATATGCAAGGCCAGCCCTGCCTGTGTGCCAAATGGGTCACAGCCGCCCCTCTGGGCACAAGTTTCCCAGGCCCCTTAGTGGAACTGCTCACAATTAACTGCTTTGTCTGTCACCAAGCCCGCCTCTCTGTTGGACATGGGGTTCCTCTCAGGTTGGTGGTCTCTCTCTCTCTGTCTCCCTCTCTCTCTTTCTTATTTCCACACATGCATAGCAATCTTAATCAGAAATCACATCAGTCCCCTAGAGCTTTTCTGAGACTATTTTAGCGAATCCATCACTTAGGATGTCAGGCTTGATGAAAAGAAGCCCTGGGTGAGTGGGGAGAGAGCAGAGAGCTGGGAATGTGGATGCAGGCTCCGGGTGCTCTCCTCCTGGTTCTGGCCTTCGGATCTGAAGTGCTTTCACCATCCTGGCCTCTGGTATCCTCAGCTCAGGGATCAGAATGTGATTTTTAGATTTCTTCCCATGTGGTTATGGAGAATATCATATATGTTTGAATAGCAAGAATTTTATAAACGTCGAAGTACCTCCAGCATCATACTTTCTTCTTTAAACTTTCTAACAGAGCAGTGGGTGTGAAAATGTGGGTAAAGAGTATGAGAGGAATCCCACAGGTCCCCAATGTGGCGATCCCGGTGGCCCAAAACTCCTGACCACATACGCAGGAGTCTCAACTTTGGGAAATCCTGTAGCCTTGAAACTTCACTGACTTCCTTTCCATCCACCAGAAACTTCAAACTGTTCCTGTCCCACACCAACAAATGCAGTAACAGATAACCATGTGTGTCTTTTCTTTCTGTCTCTGGATTTTATAGTGCCTTACTGAGAGAATACCTTAACTAAATACAGTACAATAATTATATGTAGAACACTCAATATGTAAGCAGTGATGGCTTGCAGGGTACTGTGCTATATTTAAAAAGATAGACAGAGTCCCTTCCTGTCTTTGCAGAAAGAAGATGCATCAACACACACTGAGTGGCATAGGACCTGCGAATAAGGGCTGACATGAGTAAGTACCCTAGTAGCTCAAGGAGTGGATGTTGAGCTTGGCCAGAAGGTTTAAAGAAGATTTCCTGGATAAAATGGACTTGAGCCTTTCTTCACAAGAAGCAGTCTAGTGCAGAGAGCTCACTGGAGATGAAGGTTTGAAATGGACCAAGAATTTCAGCACCTCACATTTCCCATGATAGTAATTCCAGCAATTCCAGAGGCTTTAAAGCATAGAAATGAGTTCTTTTTTTTTTAAACATCTTTATTGGAGTATAATTGCTTTACAATGTTGTTAGCTTCTGCTGTATAACCAAGTGAATCAGCTATACGTATACATATATCCCCATATCTCCTCCCTCTTGCCTCTCCCTCCCACCCTCCCTATCCCACCCCTCTAGGTGGTCACAAAGCACTGAGCTGATCTCCCTGTGCTATGCGGCTGCTTCCCACTAGCTATCTATTTTACATTTGGTTCTTTCATACAGCATTTTATCACATGTGGCTCCACATTAACTATTAACTTTTATATATTTTACATATATTTTTATGTTTTTTGTTATAAAAATATATTTTATACTTGTATTTTATGTTACATATATTTTATGTTACATGTATTTTAATATAACATATATTCTGTGTTACATATATTTTATATTTTGGGCTCATCATACATAATTTTTAGACAACAAATGGTAAGCTCTAAGTGTCATTTAACCTTGTGTTCCGTTTCAGAGGCCTGACTCACAAACGTGTGTGCTACGATTGAGTGAACACGTGAGTGAGCAGCGCCCACAGACATCTCTGAGTGGAGTGCTTCCTCTCCCTTATCTTTCAGGGCGTTCATTTCATTCACTGTGAGTTTATAAACGGCATGGATTTTGGAGTCAGACAACCAGAGTTCAAATCCAGCCTTTGCTAATCACTTGGCTGATGACTTTCAGAAATCTACTTAACCTTCCTAAGACCTCGGTTTCCTCATTTGCAAAATGGGATAATAACCCTTCAAGTGAAATAAGGTATTTGAAAGCAGTAAGCATAGCCCTCAATACATAGAATTAACTTCCCCTCCATCAGCACCCAAGTTTCTTTGTTCTCTGGCATTTTAGTGACTAGTGTCATTGTCTTTCCCTTTTACCTTACTAAAGGGAGAAGCTTCTAATCCCCCTATCTATCTACCCGCCTATCTATTTCTCTATATATCCATCCACCCCACTAATATTTAAGCTATGTGAGTTCTGGAGTAACACACACACTAGCTTTCAGATCTCGCCTACTAACCCAAAGACCTTGTGCTTTACTTAACAACTTAACAATTTACTTAACAACTCTCAGCCTCAGTGTTCTCATCTGTAAAATGGGATTCATTAGTTTCCATTGTTTACAGAATTATTGTAAGAATTAATTGAAGTTATTTACATAAAGGATTTATCAGAGATCCCAGCTCAAAAAACGTTAGCTATTGCAAAGGTTAGCTTTTTCTCCCTTCTATTTCCTCTCAGGAAGCTTAAGTCTCTAGAGGGCATGACCTGAATACCCATAACCTGAGAGTTCTTTTTTGAGTATTTCCTTAAAACTTGACATTGAAGCAAAGCACTCCCAGGGACTGAAAGCAAACATCTCTGTCATTTCACTGAGACAGCCGCTCTCCTCACAGAGCCCATGTCCTTTTTTGGCTGTTCAGCTTCCTCTGTAATCACTGAAAACTCAGGATTTCTCCCCTGTACGGTTTTGTTTTCCATTTTATCAGAATCTGAGATCTCAGACTGTTTCTGGGCATCCGCAAAGGGTATTCAAACCTGCCCAGAAGAGGAGAAGGACAAACTGCCGAGATCTCAGGCCTCGGAGGCTGGGCGCAAGGCCTGGGTTATCTTGCTGATGTGGGCAGCACCTGCTGCGTGGTCTCCAGCCTCTCACAGCTTTGCTAGGACTCACTGACTCTATATTTTTCTACATTGAGGTTAGGGTTTAAGTGACATCAAAGGGTCAGAGGGAATGTTAAGATGGCCTAGGTCACTGTTTCAATCCATACTCAATACTACTGCCCTCTTTGATACCCCCCCGGATACATAGTCCACTGATTAAGAATCCGCATGGACGAGTTCCCATGACATTCTAAAAGGCAGAAAACAAATCCCTCCCTTCTTCTAGCTCTGAAATGCCCTTGCACACATATATACATATGCTCGATATGCGCTTGGAAAATACAAACTCATGCATTCGTATCTAAATGACAACCACTGGGCATCCTCAATTTTGTTTTTATTATTATTATTAATTATTATTATTTTATGCCATGGGTGAATAAAATAGTCTTATTATTTCTTTTCCTATTCACCTTTCATCATAATTCACCCACACACTCACACACAGCCCTTTTCCCCCATGCTCACACTCAATCCTCCCTCACCTGATAGAAAAAATAAAAGCCACACGTGGGGTCTAAAATCTCTTTTTAAAGCAGAACATTTTAGTGTCCAATTTAAAATGCAAACTGTATTTTCTAGCTATTCTATTCTGCTGTTTTCCTCTTAGAGTTTAATACCTTGCCCTTGCATTAATAAATATATATTCATTATAAGATTATGAACACTTTTACTCCGTATACAACTTAAAGCTATGGCTGGGAGAGATTTTTTTAAAAAGGGAAAAAACTTCTGGAAAGTGTTTAGATAGGAGAAAGAGAGCTAAAACAGGAATCAGGAGTACTGTAGAAAAAAAATATGACACTGGACACTGAGTAGAGAAAAGTAAGTGAACTTTTATAACATCGTGGGTTTTTCCCCAAGTTTGCATCATCCATTTTCTCTTGATTTTCTGACATTAGCTTGTCAATTGAATTTCATTCCTAACAGCAGTAGCCTTACACGAACCAGCACTCTGGCCTCTCGGGTCCTGCAGCTCATTGTCAACCTACCCCACAGGAGACCTTGTTATTCCTCTTTAGAGGTCTGGGTGTGATGGTGATTCATCTCGCAGAGCAAGCTGGGATCAGGGGAACCCTCTGTGTTAGAACTTCTGGCTTGATTTCCTGCAGACTCAAAGTCAGCTCTGAGGTGGACTGTATGTGCGGTGGCTCTGCAATGAGCATTCAACAATGTGCTTTGTGTCCACAGGTGTCCCATTCAGAGCATCCAAGCTAATGGACGGTTAAGGAAATGACCCAACAGCTGGCAGGCCTCCCCTGCTGTTGCCAATATTGTTTTCATGCTCCAGGCGGTGCTGAATTATGCGCAGCAAAACTAGCACAGAAGCCCCACGTCCACCACTCTCTGCCCCTCCGAACTCTAAGGTTAGTACCACTTATCAAACTGGCTTCGGGCAGCCTTCTACCTGCTCACAGCTTGACTAAGAATCAAAGAAATGTTTGCTTTGCAAGAAGATAATCCTTTAAACCAAATATGGTTTGAAGTTGTTTGGCTTTAAAATAGTTTTTAAACTATTCTCTCTCTCTCTCCCTCTCCCTGTATATATATATACACACATATATATACACATATACATGTATATATACACATATATATTTTATTCCTATTCATATATTATGAATAAGAAAGAAATGAATATACATATATATTCACAGTTTCATATTTCACCACCTAAAAAGATAACCCAATGTCTTTGTATATGCCCATGTGCTAACTACAAAATTCATATGGCAATAATGGCAATATTTCTCTTGTCATTAACAGTGCTTATCACTGATGCCAAGTTCTTAGATGATAGATGATAAAAAATGTTTTACATGTGGATTTATAATTTCTCTATAGCAATATTATTTTTGCTAGATATTTACTAAAGCTTGAGCAACTTTTTAAATGAACATTAGCATATGGTTCCCTCTCCTTGTCTAAACCCTATTTAATATTCATTTCTCAGTTGAGATACAGCCACAGCCTTTGGAATTCAAACATGTGATCCCAGATTTAAATACATGTAATCAGTAAACATAAAATATTGTTTAATGCTTAAGTCTTGAGTTAAGGTTCTATTCATAAATTTATTATTAGAGTTTTTATTTGTTTTATTTAAAACAGACCATACGTGACTAAGTAAAACAGTATGTTTAACATTAATAACTATTTAATTTTCATAAATATATTGTACTTCAAGCTACAGAATAAGAAGCTTAGACTTAGTCATTGAAATTGTATGAGATAACATTTTAACAGTTGTGTTTTTTTTTTTTTTTTTTTTTTTTTAAATTTATTTATGGCTGTGTTGGGTCTTCGTTTCTGTGCGAGGGCTTTCTCTAGTTGTGGCAAGCGGGGGCCACTCTTCATCGCTGTGCGCAGGCCTCTCACTATCGTGGCCTCTCTTGTTGCGGAGCACAGGCTCCAGACGCCCAGGCTCAGCAATTGTGGCTCACGGGCTTAGTTGCTCCGCGGCATGTGGGATCCTCCCAGACCAGGGCTCGAACCCGTGTCCCCTGCATTGGCAGGCAGATTCTCAACCACTGCGCCACCAGGGAAGCCCTTAACAGTTGTTTTTATCCCTGCCCAGGGACAGAAAAGAATTTGGTGGAAACTCAGTAGGCCTTTCCTGATACTCTCCTCCCTAAACCATCCCTCCTTCCCTTGACAAACACAATCATTCTCCATCTAACTACCCTGTTTTATTTTCCTCATAACTTACCACTAACTGAAATTGTGTCTACTTATTTGGTTCTTCATTCATCAAGAATCAAAGCATGTACCCTCTACATTTTCACCCTTGTGTTGCCGTATAGTATAGTATGTGGGCATCCTATAAATATTTGATGAGTGAATAAATGGGTAGATGTTTTCATCTATACTCTATTTTAAAAATACAAAATATATAATCTCATATAGTTATTTCTCAGAAGTGACGTATAGACAGATATATACAGGCAGTCACTGCT
This sequence comes from Balaenoptera ricei, assembly GCF_028023285.1. Lineage (NCBI taxonomy): Eukaryota > Metazoa > Chordata > Mammalia > Artiodactyla > Balaenopteridae > Balaenoptera > Balaenoptera ricei. The sequence continues at coordinate 16,482,087 of NC_082647.1, read as the reverse complement.
TTACACAGAAGCGTGAGACAATAAAAATGGTCACGTAAAGTGAAACCATGGAAAGCAACCTTAATAATCATTGGGAATAGTTATGATTGTTCCTTGAACTTCAAAAATCTTTTGCCAAATCATTAAAAAATCTTACTATCAGAGGTAAAAATATAGGGAAATAAAGAAATATAGCAAAGCGCATACTTATTTAGTATACGGTAACTTACAACATTAGAAATGTTCAGATTTAAAGTGTTTCGTTTTTTTGGTAAAATACTGATCAAGACTACTTTGAACAGCTTGCTTTCTTTTTCTCACTGTGTAAATTACAATACAGAGTGAGCATCTTTTCTATGCCTTGGCCAATTGTCATATGCCTTTCTAGGTCTGGATTGGCCTCCGACGTTTTATTCTTCATGCTTTCAACATCTTAAAATATACTTGAGAACTCCATTAAAGTGAGTTTCTTGCCAGCATCAGTCCCTTTGGGACATCTTCATCCTCTTTGCTTTGTCTGTCTTCCTCATTTATACAGACAAGCGTGGCTCCACCAAGTGTCTTAGGCTGCGTAATGCAGAGCCTCTCAACTGGCAGCAGTGTCAACGTTCCCACCTACAGATATTTCTTCCCTAACTCCATTTATGTTTCATTTGAATTTCACTTCCAGTGTTAAATCACCTCTCATTTCTTGCCTGCACATGCATTTCTGTTGGCCAATTTCTTCTTTAAATTGTCTGTTTTTGAAAAATGTCATTGGGTTTATACTGGGAGACAAGGAGGCAACAATACTCCATGCTTCACTGTCTGTGCATAAAATGAATAACAGATGCAGAGGGACCAATGATGGGCAAAGGAAGAAGGAAGTGATGTGACTGGTCACTGATTAGAAAGCAAATCTGCTAATTATGGAGTGATTTGTGGACTGAGGAGCTAGCAGTTTAATTTGTACTTTATGCAATTATTTATAGTTAATATACTCAAATTTGAACCATGCTGCTGGGGAAGAGGTGCTAATTAACTAAACTGTAGTAACAAAAATTCATGCACATTGGAACCATGCAAAGCAAAAACTGCCTGTAATTGAAAGTACCATTTCTCTCCCAAACTTTCATATGACCTCTATCTCTATGTATGGGAGAAGCTACTTTAGAAACGTGCAAAATCGGGTTTTTACCCTCAGAAGTCATGTATTAAAAACAGAGGGATCATACTTTCCTTAGTGCCTTTCGCTGAGAAATAGACAGCTGTAGATTTTTGGTTATTGCATAGGTCAAAGAAAACAAGATGTTGTAATTGTACTGCTACATATTTGCATGTATTAGCCAGGATCAGAAATGCATAAATCAGTGGTTTTCAAACTTCATCATGTGTTAGAATCACCTAAATGGATTATTAAAACACAGATTGCTGACCCTGCCCTCAGAGTTTCTGATTTAATAGGTTTGGAGTGGTACCTGGGAATCTGCCTTTCTAATGAGTTCCCAGGTGAAAGTGATGCTGCAGATCAGGAACCACTGACTTAAGCACATTCGGAACCATGAGGAGAAAGAAAAGAATCGGGAGACCAAAATCTGGCAAGAGCACAGAAGCTAAATCAAAGTGCCTTGGGTATCTTAGAGATCTTTTATTTTAGGCTTCTAGTTTTACAATTAAGGAAGTGGAAGCCTGCAAAATTCAAATTATTTAATTCAAATACAAAATTAACCAGACTTAGAGTCTGGTCTAAAACCTAGAATCTATAACCAATACTTTCTGGAAGATAGCTAGCACCATAAGAGACCCTATTCTCAATAGCTATAAGGTGAAACTATGACACACACACAAACACACACAAAGAGTTTCTCAAACTTTGCTGTATATGAAATGGCCTGGTTAAAAATTAATACTCTGATTAATTAAGGTTCTGATTTCAGAGGTGGAGGGTGCAACCCCATGAGATCCAAATGCATGTGAACTGTTCTTTAAACAACTGCTTTAGAATTGTGTAAGCCAATGTTTTAAAGCACAGAATCTATACACAGGAGAGAACAGAATGCCAACTTTTTTTTGAATTATTTTTACAAAATACTTTTACAGACTATGAACACTCCCCAAACTCTCCTATGAGGTGGATGAGGCACCTTCTTGGAGAAACCTTGGCCAAGCCTCCTCCATTCTCGAAGCTTCCTTTTCCTCATCTGTGTAGGGGTAAAATTATTAAAGCTGATCTCATACAATTGTTCTGAGGATTAAGTGAGATAAAATATATGAAGGCAATTAGTGAGGGAAAAATATTACATGGGTGTTACTTGTTAGCTTCATTATAGAGAAGCCTCAACAGGATATGATTTTTTTTAATATCAAGTGGGGAATCTGCAGAAAAAAGATTCTTAATTGTATTACAATAGGCTCATCCTGGCAGAAGCTTACTTATTGGTCAAAGGAACCAGAAGAGGTAAAACCTCCGTAAAATCACAAGACTTCACCTTCAAAGGCCCAAAATTACCTGGAACAGGACTTGGAGACTAAATCCTAATCTGGAACAATAAAAAATATATCCTAGGCTCAATGGTTTTCTTAGAAAACATCTTGTCTAATCTCTGTCCCCAAGACATTTCCTGCCTCTTCTGACTCTCCAGTGAACTGGGGATTGGAAACCAGACAATTTTGACTTCCTGAGCTTTCTTTTCTTTTAGCAAAGCTGAAAGAATAATTTTTAAGGAAGGAAAATGAAAGTGATCCATTTACCTCGACTCTGCCCTCACTATGAAGGAGGATCCTGGAACTGGAGAAAGAAAATATCAGAAAGGGAGAAAGAGTCTGCCTTCCCCACAGACTGTTGAACATAAGACACTTTCTCCCTTTGAGGGCCCATCACTTGTTTTTCTCCACATATTTTAATCAATATTCATTGAGCCGTAACAATCTGGCTTCCACGGTCACTCTGGTGTTGAGTTTCATGAGTAACTACTTTTTCCACTGGCTGCAGAAGTAATGAGTCTGTACACGGCTGGCAGAAGATCATTCCTTTGAGCAAATCAAAATCAGCAGTTTCAAGGGAAGTGCGGGCATCTCAGTGTGGTGATCAGCCCACATCTAAAATGTAAACTCAAAGTACAGAAACCAACCCACAGGCCAACTGATCTCTTTTGGAAGATGTGGCTTCAAACCATTCCATGTGCATGTGAAATGCCTAGACCTCATTACAGAGTTTTCCTGAAAGCTGATGCATCCAAGGAAACCTTAAAATAAGGAGCAAAGTAATAACATATATTCCCCAGAAAATAAAACTCTTAACACGGTCTTGCCTCATTCTAGCAAAAGTATGTCGCAAGATCTCTTGAGGAGGAAGGTATAGTACTGAGCTCGGGGATTTGAGTTAGATGGGACCCTGGTCACCACCGTCCACCACATGCCTGAGGCTCCTTCTCATGAAAAGGTCTCCTAGACGTTGAGGGTGCCCATGAAGGTCAGAGACCTGAGAAGCCTGAGTCCGGCTCACACTCCGTTCCGAGGATAATCCACTCTCCACAATTCCTTCAAGCACAGAACACTCCCCTCTTCCCCCCATATCAGCTCTTTCTCTAGATTTCTTCCATCAGTGGCACCGGAATTCTTTCAAATTGATCAACATCTCATTTTTCACTACGACTTCATGCTCCTACCTTCCATCCTAATATCTAGACTTCCATCCTAATGTCAGATAGCTTTTATTTTCCTTCATAGTGTCTCCAGAAAGAATTCCTCCTAAGTACCTACTTATGTCAAGCCATCAGAAATCCATCCATCCATTCATTTATTCATTCTTTCAGACATTTGGTATCATGCAAAGCATTGGGCTAGTTAAGTAGGGGAGAGACAGTCATTTAAAATAACTGCTATATGATAAGAATGAAGTCAGGATTCACACTATTGTCTCTACCGAGAACTCCCACTTTCTCCCTTATCTTATTCACTCTTTAAACACAAGTCAGGAGACACTTCCTCCTGGAAGCCTGCCCTGAATCCACCCCCAGCTGAATTAGGTGTCTCTCTTATGGGCTTTCAAAAGTGCCTATCTAGATCATTGCACTGATATTGCATCCATTTGCTGTTGATGTGCCTGGCCCCCAAATAGACTGTGAGCTTTAAAGACAGAGACTGTGTTGTATTCATCTCTGCATTCCTAGTACTTAACATAGAGCCCAGTAGACTGTGCTCATTGCATATTTTTGAATGAATGAATGAATGAATGGATAAAAACTATGAAAGAAAAATCATAGAAAGTTGTGAAACAGAATAAGGAATAAGTATTCATTTTTAACTACAGGAATGAAGACAATTTTCATGGAGGAGATGGTATTTAAGCAAAGCGCTGAAGCGTGAACAGGATTTCCAGAATTTGAAAAGATCAAGGGCTTGGGGGGAGGGGTGGTACACAGAGGATTACTTTTTAAAACCTAACGGATTCTCTCTACCTCTAATCTGTTACTTCTCTGAAAATAATCTTTCTTATACTCTAGCAAAGTTTTTTTTTTCCTTCCTTGCTTGTGGAGAACCTTCGGTGATGCCTTACTGTCTATCAGGATAGAATCCGAGCAGGTCAGCTTGCCCTTCAAGGGTCTTGCTATTGTTACCCAAAACTTTTTTCTAATCTTAACTTTCATTCCTTGGCCACTCACTGTCTGCACAAATCAGGCCCTTCTGCTCTCTGTCCCCCAGTATCTTGCTTTTTATCATCTCTTTGGTGTTCCTCTTTCTCCATCCCTCACCTACAATGCCTTCCCTGTGCCTTCTTGCCATAGACAATACCACTCTGTCTTTGAAAACCCTACCCCCTTCATGCAGCCTCCCTTTTCCACTCCAGATTGGAATACCTTCTTCTTCTAGACAATTTGATAACCACTCGTTTACCATTTAATCATTGTATGGTTTTCTAACTATAAGCCTGCTTTGTCCCCCTTATGAGGACGAAATAAGGTACCTACAAGCTAGGATAATGGATGGTGGCTTTTTGTAACATGCACAGTGTTCCAGACAAATAGTCTATTGATGAAAAATTCTTGATAACTTACGCACTCCTCTAAGGATGTATGAGGAGTCTTTCCTTTAGGCAGACATCTTATTATTCAGCAGATGGGGGTGCTTACCCTAGATATCATATTTAATTTAATGAGAAGAAATAAATTATCTATTATCAGTGTTTCTACGTTATGAAATCACTAACTTTGCCTATGTTATGATATAAAAACTTGCTACTTTCCTCCTTCATTGATAGAATTATGTTATTTTTACCTCTTCCATGCAGCCAAAGTAATGACATTTTTTTTAACTGTGTGACTAGCCCTTTAAGATAGGTGCGTCTTTTTCACTGTTTTTACCCTTGCCCTTGTCATCGTAGGGCTCCTTCATGCTTTTCAGCCTTCCAGGCTTTGCCCCTCGTCAAACCACATCAATATCAGTCTCAAACCTTAACCGTAAATGGCATCTAGAGGGATAAAGGCTCAATACTTCACGTAAAGGAGCAACTTCATCACACACAACAGGCTGCAGGGCATGGAGAATCCGTCACCTAACCTTTCCCAGCCTCTATCCATCTGTGCCCCACTGTTGGATATCCAAGCTTGACAGTGAATGCTTTCCAATGGGAAACTGTAGCAGGATTTTTTTCCCATCCTTTGGTCCCTATTGTATGTTCAGCTGCACTGAAGCTAGCTGCTAATCAAAGCCAGAGACTCTCATACACAAACAAACACGGCATTGTGGCCTCCCCTGGGGCTGGAACACAGCAATCCAACAAACAATTTGGTCAGGTGATAGCAGCCTGGAGGAACAGACAGAGCATTGCCCAGACATCCTCCTGTCTTCACTCTCCCGCTCCCCTTCCTCAGCACGAGCCAGTGGAACCACGAGGCCAGGCAAACCGATGCTTGAGAAAGCAATGGAGAATAAAACAATATGCAGTCAAAAAGGTCTGGTCTGATAACAGGATTCTTTGTCCAAGAGAGTGTATTCCCTAGATCATAGTGAGGTAGAAATAAAATACATAGCATGAGAGCATATTCCTGGACACAGGAAAGAGGGAGAAGGAAGGGATTGGACCAGAATATCTTCAGATACTCACTGGGCCCTTGTCATAGAACAGTGGGGTGGAAGTGGAAGAGTGTGATGTTTAGGAGTTTGTGGTTAGATATATTTGATCTACAATCTCAGTTCTGCCTCTTACTACCTCGTGACCTTGGACAAGTTACTTAACCATTCAGAGACTCGGTTGCTATTGTTAGTGATGTTGGGGAATTGTGCTCAGAAAGGAAAAAGGAGGGAAATGCTAAGAAAAGAAAGCAAGGTCTTCAGCTTCCAGAAGTAGCTAGTGGTAGAGGATGACGGCTCCTCCCTGGCCCTGGCAGTTCCTAGGAACAGAGCCTCAGAGGCACTGGCAGCTTCTGAACTTTGACCTACTGCCATGTGTCCCCAGAGCACATCAAGGGACACTAGGGATGCCCATGGCCAGCATGAAGCATGGATACAAGATGTCTTCATACAACAGCAGGAGCTGGGACTCCTGCACATTGATAATGGAAACATCCCTGAGTATGAAAGACGGAGCAGAAAAGCTAGAGATGCCAAAGAAAACGATTGCTCACATCACAGTTTTTGGTTAGGGCAGCCAGTTAACGTTAAATCTTGCCAGGGTTGGTGGAGATTGCAGGAGAGAGGGGAAATTGAGTAGGAACTAGGTGAAAGGTTATCTTAATTCTATGCAATGATAAACATGAACTGAGTACCTACTATGTGCCATTTGTTATTTGGGTAGTGGTAACGTGAAAGAACTAGAAACAACTGTCTAGCAGTACGGTATAGAACAGAGAGGTTCAGTGAGAAGATGCAGGACCACTGAAACTCAGAATTAATATAGTGACTTCCTTTAAATACAAAGGGTAGACAATCCAAAATGATTTAATAATTGAAGCATCTTCATATGGAGACCTACAAATGGAAATAAAATCAGTTAGATGCTATCTTGAGGAATCTATTATAAGATCTGCAGATTTACTTCAGGAAACACCAGTCAATATTTCCATGTCTTATCCTTTCTAGGATGTACCTTAAATGTCTCTCAATTGCACATGGCGCTCCTCATTGGGTATGTCCACATCCTCATTTCAGTAAAAGTCAAATTTATCAGATAAGCCACAGTCCCATAATTTCTCCATTTCCACCTTCTGGGAGAGAATTTTTTTACTTGCTCCTTAAAGCCTTACTAACTGTCCTGCACTCAACTGTCACATTTCTCACCTCTTCCAATTCAGAGGTTCCTGGCCTCCCCACAGGAACTCCAATCTCACTGCAGCATTAGGAGTCATAGTAGATACAAATATTTGAACATTCTCAAGGGACAACGTGTGATTTTGCTTAAATTCCACCAAGAATAGAGATAAGCAATCCCATGTCACATTAGATGAGTAGTGAAATCTATTCCCTTTTGAGGAAAACAGCTCCTAATACTTAGGCTGATCTTCCTCACCAAAGAAACATTAAAATCACCTTAAGAAGAGTGGTCACACCTTCCTCTGTTCTGTACTTATTTTCAATAGTTGCTCAAGTTCCAATAGATGATGATAAATCTGGCTATACCTTGGTATGGACTTGGAAGTTAGACAAGGAAAGGGGTCAATTTGAGATGGGAAGGAGGCAAGGAAATAATATTTGTTCTTCAAAATAAAATTAAACAATTTTTAATAGAAATGCCAAAGTCTAAACTTTTTTTCTGACTTCAACAAGATATTTAACGTTACACATTAGAGGTGGCAAATGGAAGTCAGGGTAGAAAACTAACCCAGGAAGCTAACTAGTGTGTGTGTAGCTAAGCCCTGGGCCTGGAGGGATCCTGTTGTGCCCATGAAAGGGAGCCTCTGGGTCTTTTCCTTGGTCTCCTTTCATGATGCCCCCGCAAGAGTGGGGGAGATATGAATGGAAACAATGGGGTGGAGAGTGTAAACTTTATGGATGAGTTGACTCCAGTGACCAGGCTGTCTAAGTCATGGCCCTGAATCCAAGATTGCTCAAGTCCTATTTGAGGCAGCAACTCTTCACTAGAACAACTGATTCTGTTTTGCCTTCAAATACTTCCTCTGAGAGGAACAAGGAGGGGACAGGCTGGTCCCTGTCCTGGAATGACCTCATGGCATTTTTATACTAAGAGGCATGTAGAGTTTAGGAGATTTAGAAAGCAAACAAGACAAATCCACTGGAGAGAAATCTCCTAACGAACCCCACCGGAGCCAGATGGGCCAAAAGGGCCCAAAGAGAGTTGCCGAGCAGTTCATCTGGAGTGGAGGAAACCTCAGCGCTATCTAGTAGAGTTTTCTGTGAGGTCTGAAGCTCCTCTCCCCAAGCTCATGCTTGGCTTCTGTCTATCAGATTTTTGGATGTTTTCCCTAAGGTCTCAGTTCAAGTCCACTTCTATTTCTTTTGTCTTCTTGGTTCTGCTGCCTTTGAAGTTAACTGCTCTCATTTTAACCTCTTGCAAGAGAACATCACTGGATGAGATGTTGGAAACCCACAGTTAAGCTTGCTTTTAGGAAATGTGGATCTAGTTAGAGAGAAGTTGGTAGAAATCCACCTCTACCCACTTATTCCTGCTAAATTGCTTTTGATCTGTTTCTCCAAACCAAATTCATTTATGACAGCCTTGAAGTACATCTTCAAATCCCCAGATATCATATATCAGAGGGCAAACTCTGTGATCCCTAACCATCAGACTCAAACCACTGTTTTAAAAGGCTAGAAATCATTTCAGGCTCAAGTTGGTGGGAATCCCAATACTGGCATAGACAATAAAAGCTTTCCACCCCTCCTCTACAAACAAGAGTGCGGTTGACAAACCCAAATTTGATCTGACTCACTTTAAACTACAGCCAATCTGTACACTATTCATTCCAAATAATAATAGAGCAAATAAATAATTCCCCAAAGGGTGTCAAGCCCTGGAGTGACGTGCATCAAAGAGGTTTGCTGCCCCTGCAAGTTTACCCACGTGCAGTGCATTAGGCCCTCTCTTCTTAGCCCAGAGCAGCTCAGAAGTTCCCCAGGCTTCTGGGACCTGCTAAGGGGGTGAGATTGGACCTGGGTGGGATCAGGCAGCTGTGGCTTCCCTGGGGAGACTTTTACCCCTGGATATGTATCTGGAAGGGTCCTCAAGGTTAAGAATGGAAGATAATGTTTACTCAGCTTGACCTTTAATTTGTACACACTAAGGTCCACAAGATTATCTGTTGCATCTAAACAGCACATCCTTTGCTGGGAGAAAGATTTTTTGTTTGCTTCATGGGATTATGTTTGTTTGTTTGCATTTTTCTATTTCCAATTTTTTAATGAGAGTCCATCAGATTAATTTACTAAGCTTTTTTTATGATTCAAATTTACCCATGTCAAGCTAAATAAATTGAATTTCCATCTTAATTGGCCCACTTAGTAGAAACAAATGCACATGTTAATGTGTGGAAAGCTATAAACATATAGCATACATCGATTACTATGTTGATCTAAAAAGCAGGACACACAATTATTTGTACAACTATTTTCAAAGGTTAAATCAGAAAAACTATAAAAGTGTATCAGAGTGTTAATAGTGGTGTCCATTTTGAGCAGGATTATAAGTCATTTTTTTTCCTTCTTCATAACTTTAAAAATTTTAATATCTTGTAGCATGGACATTTTTCTAGAATGAGAAAAAATAATGTGTTTCTCCAGGTATATATTTGTGTTTTCCTAATAACAAACATAATAATGAAAAAACCCTTATTGTTTTTCACATCATTAAAATTAATCAAACTTTTCACAAGTTTGAAATGAATTGAGCTGTATGTAAGATTCTGCATTTTGCCAGAGGCATTGAATTGAACAGTTAACTATATATTGTAATCAAGAAAAGAGGATGAGAAGAAAGGCTTTATATTATTGTTTCAAAACTTAAGTACCTCCACCAGTTAAAATAACGTAATAAACTCCTTGCTTTCTTTCCTATAGCAGCTTCAGGCTTCCTCATTTGATCATCATGGACCATATCTAAAGAAATATACTGTACCCAGAAGGCAACATTATTTTATAGAAAATATTTTTTGAAGAACTAAATTGGCCCTTGCATAAGATTCTCCAAAGCTGCAGGATATTTTTTTAAGCCAAAGTTCCAACTTCTGACTTAACGTGGACACCCCATCTGGCCAACTGGAAGATGCCCAGTGGAAGCCTTCGGATGTTCTAATGCTCAGAAATGAAGGCCACTAGGTGTTACAACTTGAGCGATGATTCTCTGCTATGGGGAGCAATAATCCCATGGGCAGGTTTAGAACAGGCCATATTATTAGCAAATAAGGAAGGCCATTATGAAAACATTATTTTAAAGTTTTACATGGTCTCCATTTGTTTTATCCTGAGTGAAGACTTTCTCTGTTACCTAAGATTGTCACTGAGATATGTTCCTTATTGATCGAATCTGGACTCTGAGGCAAGAGTCCTTGGCTCCTTCCTCAGGCAGCCCAGCGTCTCCCAGGAAGCCACACAGATGGATGGTCCCTGCTCTACTTCCCTTATGGTGTGGAAGGGCACATCCAAGGGAAAAACAGATGTTCAAACCTTAAATAAGAGAATACTCTAGCATTCAGAAAGCGTATTACATTCCATCCTTCTCATCGTAAGAATGAAGTTTCCTAAACACTATTACGACGGCAGTGTTTGGCTCACTTACACCCTCGCAGGGGAAGGCTCCAGAAGAAACACCGGTAAGAGGCCTGAGATCACACCTGGCAAAGGGCCTTGTATTCTTTTTTTTTTTTTTAATTTATTTATTTTTGGCTGTGTTGGGTCTTCGTTTCTGTGTGAGGGCTTTCTCTAGTTGCGGCGAGCGGGGGCCACTCTTCATCACGGTGCACGGGCCTCTCACTATCGCGGCCTCTCTTGTTGCGGAGCACAGGCTCCAGATGCGCAGGCTCAGTAGTTGTGGCTCACGGGCCTAGTTGCTCCACGGCATGTGGGATCTTCCCAGACCAGGGCTCGAACCCGTGTCTCCTGCATTGGCAGGCAGATTCTCAACCACTGCGCCACCAGGGAAGCCCGGGCCTTGTATTCTTAAGGGGCTCAGTCAAGTCAATAGCAATTTGGATGGTGACTGCAAATTTCTTTTATAAATAATCCAACAGTGTAAATATGACTTGCACATGAAGCTACAGGAGTGATCAGCTTTTGCACATAGTAGGAAGTGTTATTGTCAATGACCTTCGTTGTGTGTTTCAAGCTATGCATGTCATGATTAGACAGTTCTGATTTCTCGCCTGCTCTCCCAATTTATAGAACTGAACATTAGTGACTGGTCACTCAAAGTGAGGTCCCCAGGCCAGCAGCTGCTATCTCCAGGGAGCTTGTTAGAAAGGCAGACCCTGAGAGTCCACCAGAGACCTACTGAATCAGAATCGCATTTTAGCAAGATCTCTAGGTGACTGATATGCACATTGAAGTGTGAGAAGCACAGCTTTAGTATAAACAAAGTGTTGCTAATCAATTGTAAAAACCTAAATTTAGTGAGAATAACCGATTGAAATTTTTGGTATGCATCCTTTACAACTCTTAGGAAGCCCTATAACATAATATTTAGTAAAACAGTTCATAACCATTTTAGTTTAATCTTTTTTAGAATTGTCTACTCACTTTTTTTTCACTCTGACTCCGACTTCCTTTTCTTCACACCTGTCACACATCTTTCCTCCTACTCACTTCAACTGGTCAAACTTACCTTTCAGCATCTTAGGCAATCTCTAGGGGTGCTGAGAAAATGATAATGACAAGCAGCAGAACTGGGGAAAGAGACAGGCAGAACTGGCCCCACTGATTTTATTAACAGTAGCTTATGTTTAGTGTAGCAGTTTACAGTTTATAAACAGTGCATTGTTACGATTTACCTTTACCACCAGCCCATGAGGTAGGCAAAGCGTCTATCATCACCATCATCATCAACATCATCACCATCTTACAGATGAAAACCCTGAGGTTCCAGGAGATACAGGGACGTACTCAGCATCAGGCAGAACTGCGATGAGATAAATGCAGGCTCCTGAATCCAAACCTGAACTCTTTCCTCTGAGCTGAGGGCTCCATGATGGCAGCAGGGCCAGAGCACGTGGCTATGGGTGTCACCAACATCAGCAATGAGATGGCTGCACCTTGGCTTGGGAGTGCCCTGTATGCAAAATGCTCTCCTAGACGCTATAGGAAAGGCCAAGGTCAACAGTCTGATGTGGGGACCTTACATGTCAAATTCCCTGGGGCCTGGAGCACGATCACATGTTCCGTGTGTTTGTTTTCAGAAGGGGTTTTGGATCTGCATTTAGAGAAAACAGTCTGAGACTATAGAGGGCAGAAGCATTTCAAGAAGAAGAAAGTCTCACCTAGGTTTCTGTTTGTTTTCTCATGCCAGCTGGACATGAGAAATAAAGCAGTGGGGGAGGGAAAGCAAGGGTGGACTTTCATGGTGGGGGCAGGTCTGCATCCCCACAATCAGCATTTCCATTATCCTCATCATATACTCCGTAGCAGTCAGACTCTGGGTTCTGTCCTTCACACTCATTTTCTAGGTTAATATTCATGTCAATCCTAGGAGGTATTAGTGCTGTCATCTTAGGAATAAGGAAATTGAAGCAAGAAAGACTACAATATTTGCTAATGGTCACACAGCTAGTAAGAAGCGTAGCTGTGGTTACCTTGATTTCTTTAAACTCAGAGCTCAAATATTGGAGCATTACAGCTAATGTTTCTAATACATCACCTGCATCCAGGTGCCCTGTCACATGTCCATCTTCCTTGACTCCACCTCTCAAATCAGAATCTCTGGGGATGGGCTCCAGGCATCTGGATGCTAAGACATGACTCCAGTTATTCTGATAAACACCGAAGAAAGGAAACCACTACGCTGGGTGATTTGGCCACTTACTGCACATACACTGGAGTTTAGGTTTGACATGAGAGGCAACTGAGAAAGAAAATTAATTAGTCAGAGGAAGATATGGCATTATATTATAGAGGAGAAAAAAATATCCAAACTAGGAATTTTAAGATCTTTTAAGATCGTCAAGATTCTTGTATTAAATAATGGGGTCATCTTAACCTCTTTAAATTTGTATCCTTATCAATTAAAAAAAAATCCTGTTCAGCCTACGTAAGTAGAATTGTTATGAAAATATGATGAGAAAATAAATGTTATTAGTTCTGAAAAGCAAAGGCCTATAGCCACAATGAAGTTATGATGAAAATAATGTCCCAAGTGTTCGGTCTTAAGGCTTTGAAGAACACAGTTTGTTAAAGAAGAGGTAGGGTTTCCTTCTCCATTATGGAGGTGAGTCAGAGACCATGCAAGGTCGAGAGGCTTAAAATGAACAAGGTGAAATATGATTAGGAAGACACTCCAGAGAACTGGCAGACCTATATGATGTTTGCAATAAAGGAGGTAGAGGAAAAGACAGGAGAGCCTTCTTCTAGAGGTTCAAGGTTGAGAATGGGGTGCTTGGGTTTAAACAGGAAATTGGTACCAGGTGATGTATAGAGGGATTGAGTAGAGAAGGCAGTCAAGGTCATTGGAACATGAGGAAGAGCAGAGAAAATGGTATTCAGAGTCATTTACTTATTTTTTCACTCATTCATCAGATATTTATTGGGCATTTCAATGGTCTCACTCTAGATATTCTAGGGTCCTGGAGAGGAATGAGAGAGGCCCTGCCTTCTAGGGGTGCATGGTCTGGGTGGGGTGGAGCTGGTGGTAAAAGTGAGTAATTCCAAGAGGTAAACGATGTGCTTTTCCAGTTTTGGCGCTGCTGGGAAAGGAGGAACTGAAGTCGCCGGAAGGGTGGGTGGAGGGGAGAATTAGAGCGCCACCTAGAGGGAGGATTTGCCTGGGAAAACCCTCCCTTGGCGCCGTTAATCTCAGGTTCATTCTGTTTCACCCAAATTCCACAGCTGAAGGTAGAGGACTTGCTATTGTTCCCTCCATGTCTGTGATTTCATCGAAGGACAGTCATCTCATATCTCAGTATAAAAAGTGGAAGAAGTGGGAATAAGAGGTGAGAGGAACAGAATGCAATTTGTGCCTTACAATGATGTTTCAGTTTTTATTAGGCACAATTCTTAGAATTAAGAGCCCAAGTGTCAGTTACTATGACTTACTTCATTCAAGATTAATATGTAACAATAGATTTTTTTCACTAACTATGAAGTTTCAGAATCTAAGAACTCTGCTTTTAGGAAACTCATTATGATGTCTTTATTTGAAATGTCACTTTATCTAAACCTACTACGAAGAAATGGCTCCAAAATAAAGCCCAGTAGAAAAAATTAAATGATTTCTCAAAATATCTTAAGCATGAACTATTCACTGTATTCCCTGCTTACTTTGAAGAAATAGGGATTTGTGGTGAATGTGATCTACATAATCAAATCTGCAATATTACCATAATTATAATGCCCTCTGATAACGTTACATTATAGTTATCCTTCTAAACCACAGAAATCTTAACTTGTCATTTACCAAATACTAAAATAAGGAGGAACAAAAGGCTTGTTATATTTGACAATCTAGAAAGATCGTATGACACCTATGCCATGTGGAAAACTATGCCACATACAAGACTGGCAAGAAGTGCATGGAAAAATGACCCAGTGGATGGAAAATTGAATGGGCCATAAACATCAAGAATGGAGAACTTTCCAAAGTGCGGCTGTGGTCCAAATTCCACTCAAGCCAATTGACTCTGGAAGGAAAAAAGCTGGCCCAGCTTGTAAAGAGAAGCTCCATATCTGAATATTATTTTACCCCAGGGCAATGACATGGTTTTGTGTCAAAAGGAAACAAAAGTTCTCTGATTATTCATTAGAACTGCAGCCAAAAGAGACAACATTCGCCACCCTTAGAGAAGCTCCACTCAGCATTCAAACAAGGGCTGTTGGGAGGCCTGACTCACCTGATGCTTAAAGATGAGCATCTCTTTAAACGGGACTGACCTGCACTCAGGTGTAAACCAGCTTGCTCCCTGATCACCCCGGGTTGTCTCGGTTTAGGCATTACTTTTAGGAGGGAAGTCAAGGTCAGCCATCCTATTCACTATGTCCCATATTAAAAAGTGTAAGTGTTGGGAGAACTGGAATATATAATCTGAATTCTAACTACTGGCCCTCAATCCACCATTAACTCATACACCATTTCGAACAAGCCACCCAAACTCAGTCTCCTGAGAAAATTTTGAATAGTAATAAAATACCACATGGCAAATAAGAATATGATCAGAATTCACATGAGAATGTCATTTAAATAAGAAAGCAAGAGTAACTTCAAAAGGAAAAAAATATTTAAACCCAAAATACTTAATATCTAAGATTGATTTTATTGATAAAAGTGATTAAATTATTTGGGGACCTTATTTCTCTCAAGTTATTTCCAATGATCAGGTTCTGTGAAAATTCAAACCAGGCCAACTAGCTTTTCTAGAGTAAAAACATCAAAAATGTTCATTAAAAAATGTGGGTTCTGCCACATATTGCTATATGTGAAGACTAAATAGGTACATGGAAATTTTCAAAAAATCAGTAAATTTATTATACCCAATACCATGAAAAGAGGTCTAGGAGACCACAAAGTTATGTATTATAAACATAATATATTGTATTATAAATATTTTAAATATATGTTATCATTCTCATTCTATATAATACCCCATTGAAAAGTCAGATAATAAAAAGTCACATATTAACTGTAGTTTCTTTTCTCTCACACTCTAGCTTTGAAAATATAATACATTTGTACCGACAAGCAAACATCTGGAACACAGCACCTAATGCGTTAAGTATGGCTTCAGGTGGGTGTTCCTTATAGAGACCTTTCCTTAAATGATAAAAAAAAAATGTCCTAAAAGAGGCCTGGGAACAGGAGGAGATGAAAGATCAACTTCTACAGATTTAAAGTACAATTAGAGAATCAAAAGCACCAAAGTTTCTTAAAGCACAAAATAATGGTATTAGAGGTTTTTTTCACAACATAATTTTTTAAAAGCCCATCCTCTAATTTAAATGAGAAAGTACAAATATTGCCACTTTGAAATAACACATGTCCCAAAGGGAGAAAAAAGAAAATATCCACTCTAATTTCCTTTGAATTTAACTGGACTATAAATTTTTTTTTAATGATTTGGTCTTTAGAATGCATAATTTACTTAAAAAGGAACATAATGAAGATGGAAAATAGAAGCTTTATTTTCTACGCTGGGAGACACCTCTTTTGTTTCACTCCCATTACCTTTCAATATTTCAAATATCAGTTCATCCCCAGATGATCACGGGGATAAAAAGGGCTTTGCTGTTTCGTCAACTCCACATTTGCCTGAGATTGTGAAATTGCTTCGTTATTAGTTCGAAAGCTCCTCTTGATAGTTCCTGGATCTCCTCCCAGGCCCTTCCCTCCAACACACACCCGTAGGTCACCTTTCTCAAGTTGTTAAAGCAAAATGCCTAAATAACCCTCCAGATGAAAACAAAAGATGCCAAAAGACTGGAACTTTGATTTCTCTCGAATTGTTCATTCTTCCCAACCGTCACCTCACCCCCCCCTCCCCACATGCCACTCCTACTTTTTCAATGTATCCCCCAGACTTGTAGAGCAGCTGTTAACAGAGGTAGGGGTGAGTTAACAGGAGTGTAAATAAACTCAGCGTGTGTTCTGGTGTTCCTGCGTGTTGTGTTAAAGAAAAAGGTGTTTGTGTGTCTGTGTGTGTGTGTTGAAGAGAGAGCAAGTTTTATGTTCTGTGTGTTAAGTAGAGAAGGGAAGGGGTTGAATACATTCCTCTCTTTTAAAATATTTTAACTTATTAGAAACATCAACTCAGAAACTAAGAATCTAGCAGATTGGTAATTAATATACCCTAGCTTTATGTGGGTGAAATGAAAAGTTCAAGTGTCTCTGTACAGGGCAGTTCTTAAAATTATTCAAATGAGAAATGGGATTCAAGGTGTGTCTTTTAAACTTTGGACGTAACCATTTCTAGAACCATTCCTGGGCTGGCAGGCAGGACAAGGAGTGGCCGGATGCTCTGCGCGGGACCCGCAAGGTCAGCTGGCACTGGGAGGCACAAGCCCCCGCTTGGTACCTAGAAACCTAGAAACGCCAGCGAAGACGCATCAGCTGGCAAGCCCTGGGGCAATCCGGGAAGCAGGGGAAGGATGGGAAAATGAACCCCGCTTGCTCAGGCTGCCTGACTTTCTCTCTCTTCTCCACCCAGCCGCAGACACACCTACTAACTCAGGTTTTACAAAGAGCCAAAGCCCCTGCATGTTCTCCATTCCGCTGGAAGCAGGAACACGGTCCAAATGCGCACAAAACATCACAAAAGCTTCTTTCCTTCCACCCATCTATGGGCACCCTGACCATCCTGACCAGACGCCCCCAAAATATGCCTCTGGAGCAAATCAGTTTTGAAAGCAGCCGCACCAGCAAAGACACCAGCAGCCTCTCTCCCACTCCTACCACGATCATCCGCGGGCACCCAGAAAAGTGGCGGAGGATGAAGGGGAAGTCGATCGGAGACCCCTCGGGGGAACCGCGCCTTCCCTTCCACTTACTCGGAGTTGCGAACGTGCCGCGTGCGCTCAGGCTGCCTTTGTTGGTCGCGGCGAGGTTTTCTGCCCGGAGTCCAGGTACCCGAGGCACTGCTGCTCGCGGCCGCGCCTGCTCCCTGCCTCCGGCACGCACGGTGACTCGCTGGTCTCTTTCTTCCCCTCTCCCCACTTTGGCTTTTCCTCTGCTCTGCGGCTCCCTTGGCGGGATTTTCGGACTGGAAGGCGGGGGACCAGACAGATCCTGCCTCGGAGTGGAGCACGCCCTGTCGGGGAGGGGACGGAAGGGAAATGGAGAGTGGGAGGGAGGAGAGGAGCTGGCAGGGAGAATACGAGGGCCGGGCGAGGGGGGAGCGCGCCTTTCCCTCGAGAGCTGATTGGGAAACTTATTAAAAGCAGGGTCCTCCAGGGGCAGTATCTTCCCACCCGCGCCAGCACGCGGATTTGAACCCAGAGGCCAGAGGATGAAGCACTGTTTCGTTTTTAGCAGAGACAGATGCAGTATCTCTTTCCCAAACTTTGTGCATGACCTCTTCTTTAGGTGGGTGCGTACGCCAGTTTATCAAGTAGCGCATCTTAAATGGACAACTCATGGCATCTTAAACTACAGTTTGGGCCCCCGGAGATTCTTTTTAAATGATATTCAGGGTGGAAAAGCAGTCTTCAAGACCAGCTCTCATTTGTCCCCACGCCTATCGCCCTCCCCCCGCACAGCTTCAGTCACTTTAGCTGTCAGTCCCATCCCACCTGCGCGTCACCATGTGTGCAAAGGACTTTTTTGCTCCTGTCACAGAGTGACAGATGTCTGAAAGTTCCCAATTAAATGCCACTTTCCTTTAGGGGGCTCTTTCCTTTTCTAGCTTCCTTGGTGCATTTAGTGACCTATTTAGTGACATGCCTTTGACACCCAAGAATTTAGGGGATTAAAGAACGTAGCTCGAACTCCTCGAGGTTTGTAAAACTCAGAGGCTGGGCTTCCTGGAATTACAGGAAGACAGACACAGCTGTGTCTTTCTGGAATTACATTTTTCTTCGAATGAGGAAAGAAGCTAAGGTAATATACCTAGGATTGTTTAAGTAACACATAGATGAGTATCTGTGATCTAGATGAAAGTATTGCGCAAAAATGATTAAGTATAAAACAAATTTACCCAAACATTCTCAGAAAGGAAATTTTGAGGTTCTCCTCCGCTCATGCGTTTTTTCCTGCTCTTCGTCTTGCTCCTTTTACTTCCTTTCAGCTTATCATTTGATGGCGCCCACCCCAAATGTGGTTGCAAAATATACTTCCATTTCCTATAGTTCTGAGGTAACATCCTTTTAATTCAGTTTGATAAATATCTATTAAGTGCCTTATATAACTTTTTTATTAATTTTTATTGGAGTATAATTGCTTTACAATGTTGTGTTAGTTTCTGCTGCACAGCAAAGTGAATTAGTTTTATATATATATATATAAAACCCCCCTCTTTTTTAGATTTCCTTCCCATTTAGGTCACCACAGAGCATTGAGCGGAGTTCCCTGTGCTATACAGTAGGTTCTCATTAGTTATCTATTTTATACATAGTAGTGTATGTATGTCAATCCCCATCTCCCAATTCACTCCACCCCCCTCCCTGCTTGGTTTCCATAAGTTTGTTCTCTACATCTGTGTCTCTATTTCTGCTTTGCAAATAAGTTCACCTGTACCGTTTTTCTATATTCCACATATAAGCGATAGTATACCATATTTGTTTTCCTCTTCCTGACTTACTTCACTCTGTATGACAGTCTCTAAGTCTATCCACGTCTCTGCAAATGGCACTATTTCGTTCCTTTTTATTGCCAAGTAATATTCCATTGTATATACGTACCACATCTTCTTTATCCATTCCCCTTTTGATGGACATTTAGGTTGCTTCCATGTCCTGGCTATTGTAAATAGTGCTGCAATGAACACTGGGGTGCATGTATCTTTTTGGATTATGGTTTTCTCTGGGCATTTGCCCAGGAGTGGGATTGCAGGGTCATACAGTGGTTCTATTTTTAGTTTTTTGAGGAACCTCCATACTGTTCTCCATAGTGGCTGCACCAATTTACATTCCCACCAACAGTGTAGGAGCGTTCCCTTTTCTCCACACCTTCTCCAGCATTTATTGTTTGTAGATTTTTTGATGATGGCCTAAGTGCCTTATATAACTCTTAAAATTTACATGTACTTTGAACTCAACCTAAACCCCAAAATAAGAAGCATTGTTTTGTGGGAAGTAGTTCTTAGGGACTTAGGAACTCTGACAGCTATGTAGACAAGTGTACCATGGTGGAGCTGGGTGGGGACAAAGAGCTGTCTCTACAAGCAGTGCTTTGAATCAGTCAATCAATCCATCCATTTCTTCAAAAGCAGAGGCATCAGACATTCACTTACACACCTCTAGTCTATCCCCATAACCAAACTCTCCATACACCTGCCACACACCATCCTCAAATGAAATAAATGACTAAGGAACTATCTTCTTTCTACACACAGACTTCCTGTTGCCTGTTTCCCTTTTGTGATCCCATTTACCCAATGAAATACAGCAATGTTTGTTTTAATCTGATTTTACCTGTATAAATTGTGGAGGAATGGACATTATCACTTTTTATTATTATTTTTCCCAGACCCTTTACTGAAAGAGAATTCTCCATATTCACTCTCACTACATAGGGGTGAAATTTCCAGGCCATTAAACAAGGAGTTATCCATTTTCTCTACCTTCTTAAATATTATCTTAACATCTACAAATGTAACATGTTGCTACCAGTTATTATGGTGCTTATCTATAGGGTTGATAAAATAAGCATGAGATCCCCACGATTTCCACTCCATTACATGTGTTATATCAAAAATATAACCCTTTATTCAAATAGGAACATATGAAAATTATTTACATGAGTGGTTCTCAACCAGGAGCAATTTTGCCTTCAAGTGAACATTTGGCAATGACTGGAGACGTTTTTGGTTGTCACAGCTTAGGGGAGGGGTTGTTACTGGTATGTAGTGAGTAGAGGCCAGGGATGCCGCTAAACATCCTACAATGCACCAGACAGCTCCCACAGCAGAGAATTATTTGGCCTGAAATGTTAATAGAGCTGACCTTGAGAAACCCTGACAAACATTATTAACCATTGCATTTTTTTAATTTAAAAAAATTTTATTTATTTTTACTTTTTTATTGTGGTAAAATATACAATGATTTTCAAGTGTACAGCTCTCTGGCATTATGTACACTCACATTGTTCTACGATCATCACCACCATGCTTCCCAGGCTCTTAATGAGAGATGATAATGGCTGGAAGGGGCCATAATTACCATTTTTAACCACTGTATTTTAAAAATATAAAGGAAGATTAAAGAGAGTTTCCTTTTTTTTTTTTAATTTATTTATTTTGTTTATTTATTTTTGGCTGTGTTGGGTCTTTGTTGCTGGGCGCGGGCTTTCTCTAGTTGCGGTGAGCGGGGGCTATTGTTCATTGCGGTGTGCGGGCTTCTCATTGCGGTGGCTTCTCTCGTTGTGGAGCACGGGCTCTGGGCACGCAGGCTTCAGTAGTTGCAGCACGTGGGCTCAGTAGTTGTGGCTCATGGGCTCTAGAGAGCACAGGCTCAGTAGTTGTGGCGCACGGGCTTAGCCGCTCCACGGCATGTGGGATCTTCCCGGACCAGGGATCGAACCTGTGTCCCCTGCCTTGGCAGGCGGATTCTCAACCACTGCGCCACCAGGGAAGCCCGAGAGTTTCTTTTTAAGAAATAGAAGTCTATGAGATTGATATTAGCCCAGCACGTACACCGAAGTTTAAGAAGAAGATGTTTTCTAATGCACTCTAAAATGTGCAACTTCAACATCTTCCTGTGTCACAGTCATGGGTCTGTTGATCTAAGATTTCAAGTCATTTCATTTATTTAGCTGACATTCTCTGAGCACTTAAGTTTTTGAGTGAATAGAGCCATGGACAAAAACAGATGAAAATCCCTACTCTCATACAGCTTACATTTTTGTTTATATAAATAAACAGGCAAATGAAATTAATTAAGGAATTAAATTTTTTTAAGGATGTGATAAGTGCCATGGAAAAAAAGACTGTGAAGGAAGATGAAATCATCAATTTGGGGGAGGAAAAACTTTCAGGGGCGAAATGTGAGTGAAGACTTAAAAGAGGTGAGGGAGCTGACTAAGCAAATACTGGGGAGAAGGACCTCCAGACAAAGATCAGCAAATTCAAAGATCTGACTTTGCCGGATGTGACAGAGGACCAGTGAGGAGGTCACTGGGGCAGGAACGTAGTGCATGGAGGTGAGGAAAGTAACAAGCCAGATCATGCAAGACCTGTGTCCACCGCAAGGACACAGGAATTCCACTTTTATTCTGAATGAGGTGGGAAGCCGTGAAGAGGCGCAGAACGGGACTCTGGTCCAACAGGGTCTCTCTGCTGTGTTGAATGGACCACATGAGGGCAAAGGTGGAAGCAGAGATCCCAGTTAGGAGGCTACAGCAGTAATCCACTGTCCAGACTTCTTCCGCGTGTCCCTGTTTCTCGTGAAGAATAACCAACCCCAAACTTACCCTTTCATACTTTCTCTGCCCCCAAAAGCGCCTGTCAGCAGTCACCTTGGTTTGCTCGTGTCAGTTCCCAGCCTCTCCAGGGGTAATTAATGAGCCCAGTGCATGGGTGTTACCAGGCTAAAATATAACTATATGCAAGATGATTTGAAGTCATAGACATTATAACGTGTCCTAAGGGTGTTTTGAAAATGAGGCCGCTGATTCTGCAGTGACAAGTACAAGGAGAAGTGTGATCAACATGAAGTTAAAAAATGTGAAGGAACCTGCTGAAAAATTGGCCAGCATGTCTCCTGGATTGCCTGCTTGGCAGGATGTTTAGATTCTTGATTACCACCCTGAGTTCTTCAATATGGCTAGAATGCAAAAGGACAATTCATCATGCCCTCAGTTTGACAGAAGTCCCTTTAATACATTTCTCATCCTCTCTCTGGAATAGTTGAAAGGTAATTTTTTAAAAAACCTTTTATTTTTTGTTCCCTGCAACTATATTACAAAACTTACTTCAATTTCAGGTAATTTTTTAAATGATTTTGCTGTTTTTTGATAAGAAAACAGAAAACTCAACTAAGAAGGGCTTAAGTAATTCAGGAATTTATCGCACAAACAACACAGGTTGGTAGACAGTGTTTTAAAGTCTTCAAGGACCCAGGTCTTTCCATCTTTTGACTCTTTTGACTCATCTCCAATTTGTGAACCAAGTCTCTTCAATATGGGGTCAGGGAGCTTCAGGCATATGTGGCTTAAAATAAAGCCCAAACCCCAGTGGAGAATAGACCCCTAGTCACACAGCCATAGACTCTGCCAACAAAAGGAAAAGGTGGAAAGGATTTGGGAAGCAACCCACAATGCCTGCTAGAATTTCTCCCTGAAATTTTATAAATGTGCACTTTATCACTCAGTCTCTTATGAATCTAAGTAGCTTGACTCAAGCCCCTCAATCTTGTCTTTCTTGTCAGGAACTGCTAAAAATCAAGGTTCTAAACTGGCAAAGCTGAGGAGAAGGACTTGGGCAGTGACCTCCCCCACACTCATCCAGAAAATCAAGCCTGAAACACATAAAGGAGCTTGATCACACGTTACAAGAAAATAAAATCTACAGACCAATATCCATCATGAGCATGGCTGCAGAAGTCCTTAACGAATATCATCAAATCAATACTAGTAATGTAGAAAAAAATATAATACTGTACATAAATTGGATGATTATCCCTGGAATGCAAGTTTGGTTTTACATGTGAAAATCAAACAATAGAATTCACCATTTTAACAGATTAACTAGAGAAACAAAAGGAACACATTAAATATACAGGAAAAGCATTTGAAAAAATTCAACACCCATTCATGATAACAATTCTCAGCAACTTAAGAGTATAAATGAATATCGTTGTTCTGATAAGACATATCTGCAGAAAGCCTCCAGCTAATGTGATACTTAATAGTGAAAGTGAATGCTTTCCATCTAAGATTAGGAACAAGGCAGGAATGACCATTCTTACCACTTTTATTCGATATTATATTGGAGACATTAGTCAGTAAAATAAAGCCAGAAAATAAAAGAAAAATAATGAAAAGGAAGAAGTACAACTGCCTTTGTTCTCATATGACATGAGTATGTACATAGAAAATTGTCAGGAATGCACAGAAAAGCTTCTAGAACTAAAAAGTGTCTTTAGCTGGATACAAATTATAAAAGTCAATTTTATGTCTATATTCTAGCAATGAACAATTGGAAAATGAAATATTAAAAAATACATATCAAAAGCATGAACTGCTTTGTGGGATAAATTTAACAAAACATGTCAAAGGCTTATACACTGCAAAACAACAAACATTTCTGATAAAAGTTATAGAACACCTAAAGAAATGGGAGAGATTCATTATGTTCATTGATTTGAAAATTTTAAATTGTTAGGATGAAATTCTCTCCATACTTATTTATAGATTAAATGTCATCCAAACCCAATCCCAAGAGGCTTTTTTATAGAAATTGACAAAGCGATACCAGAATTCCTATGGCAGTGCAAAGGATCTCAAATAGGCAAAACATTTTAAAAATATTTTTAATTAAAAAACTTTTTTCCTTGAAGTATAGTTGATTTACGATATTATATTATTTTCAGGTGTACAACATACTGATTCAGTATTTTTAAAGATTATACTCCTTTTAAAGTTATTATAAAATAATAGCTAAATTTCCCCATGCTGTACAATATGTCCTTGTTGCTTATTTATTTTATACATAGTAATTTGTATCTCTTAATCCCATACTCCTATCTCATCCCTCCCTCGCTCACTCTCTCCACTGGTAACCACTAGTTTGTTCTCTATTATCTGTGAGTCTGTTTCTGTTTTGTTATATACGTTCTTTTGTTTTATTTTTTAGATTCCACATATGTGATAATATAAAGTATTTGTCTTTCTCTGTCTTAATAGATACAATAATTAGTTCAATTAATTAGAGACTTAATTAGTTCAATAAGTATAGGTCCACCTACATTGTTCCAAAGAGCAGAACTTCATTCTTTTTTATGACTGAGTAGTTTTCCATTGTTTGTGTGTGTGTGTGTGTGTGTGTGTGTGTGTGTGTGTATGCCACATCTTCTTTATCCATTCATCTGCTAATGGGCTCTTAGGTCCCTTCCATATCTTGTAAATAATGCTGCTGTGAAAATTGGGGTGCATGTATCTTTTCAAATTAGTGTTTTCATTTTCTTTGGATATATACCAAGCAGTGGAATTGCTGGATCATACAGTAGTTCTATTTTTAGTTTTTTGGGAACCTCCATACTGTTCTCCACAGTGGCTGCACCAATTTACAATCCCACCAACAGTGTACTGGGGGTCTCTTTTCTCCATATCCTCACCAACATTTGTTATTTGTAGACTTTTTGATGACATACGTTTTGACAAGTGTGAGGTGATATCTCATTGTGGTTTTCATTTGCATTTATCTGATAATTAGCGATGTTGAGCATTTCTTCATGTGCCTCTGGGCCATCTGTATATCTTCTTTGGAAAAATGTCTATCAAATAGGCAAAACATTTTTAGAAATAAAGAACAAACTTGGAAGACACACTGCTTGGTATCAAGTCTTACTGTAAAGTAAAAATAATCAAAATTATTGTTTAGTACTGGCATAAATATAGACTTATGGGTCAATGAAGAACAAAATCATCAATTCACAAATAGACTCAAATGTATTTTAGTGGAGAAAAGATGGTCTTTCCAACAAATGGTCCTGAAAGAACTGGATATCCACATGGAAAGAAATAAACTTTGACACCATAGAGAAAAATTAACTCCAAATAGACCTAAATGTAAAAGCAAATGCTATAGAATGTCTAGATAAATAGTAGGAGAAAATCTTCATTACTCTGGAGTAGGCAAAGATTTCATAGATTGGACATAAATAGCACGAACTATTATTAAAACATTGAGAAATTGCACTTCATCAAAATTAAAATTTTGCTCTTTGAAAGCCATTATAAAAATAATGAGGCAATCCTGACAATGAAAATAAATACAGTTTTCCCTCAATATTTGCCGGAGAGATTTGTTCTATGACCCCCATGATACTAAAACCTACCCATGCTCAAGTCCCTTATATAAAGAGGCATAGTGCAGTTGGCACTCTGTATCCATGGGTTCCACATCCTCAGATACAGGAGGGCCAGCTGTCTTCTCAAAATATGTGTCTGACAAAGATCGTGATCCAGGATATTAAAGATTCCGTATAACTCAATAATCAGATGTCAGCCATCCTAATAAAAAATTGCCAAAAGATCTCAACAGACACATCACAAAGTAAAATATATAAATGCCAATAAACATAGAAAGAAATGCTTAACATCATTTGCCCTGTCAAGGAAATGCAAACTCAAACCCCAATGAGATACTACTACCTACCTACTCAAAGAGCTAAAATTAAAAATATTGACAATCCTAAGCATTGGTGGTAATATAAAAATATACAACCAGTTTGGAAAACAGTTTGGCAGCTGTTAATAAATTTAATAAATTAAAAATACATCTATCATATGATCTAGACTTTTCACTCTTAGGTATTTACTCAAGTTAAATAAAAATATGTATCCCACACAAAATTTTGTATATAAATGTTCATAACATTTTTATTCTTAATAGCCCCAAATTGAAAATCCATCAGTTGTTGAATGTGTTAATAAAATGTAGTAGATCCATTCAATGAGATATTACTCAGCAATAAGAGAATAAACTACTGATACATGGCAACAACATGGATTAACTTCAAAAACATTACAACGAGCAAAACAAGACAGACACTTGTGAGCATATACTGTATGATTATATTATATAAATTCTAGAAAACCTAGCCTAATCTACATTGACAAAAAAAAGATCGGTGTTGCCTGCGACTGCAATTCAGGTTGGGAGAAGTTGATAGAACCACCAAATAATCTATTGATGTGGTGATTGCATGGAAATATACATTTATTAAAAATCTTCAAACTGTACACTTAACATGAGTGCATTTTATTGTATATAACTAAAATTCTTAAATGGACCTCAAGAAAATTTTTTACAAAATCAAATAATGAGGTAGCTAGCTGTAGTGGTTAATGACATTGACTCTAGTCAGACTTCCTGGTTTCAAAGGCTGGGACTTTCACTTACTGGCTGTGTGATCTTTGGTAAGTTATTTAACCCCCCTGTGCCTTGGTTTACCATTTGAAAAATAAGGATAATAACAGTGCCTGCCTCTCAAGTTTGCAAAGAAAATGAAGCTTTTAAAATGTCTAGAACACTGCTTGGTTATTAATAAACACGATATCATCATTCGCTAAACTAATAAAGAACCTTTAAAATTACTACGTAAAAGCCTGGGGCAGACACTGCATTATATTGGGACTAGATCCGTGTGTAAAGGAAATAATATGTTATGAAGTAACAAGTCCTTTAAATATGTACTTTCCCTTAAATAAAAGCTGTATCCTAAGACTCTCAAAGGTAAACCACTTTATTTTAGGAAAAGTTTTTCTTTGCTCATTTCCCAAATTAGATTGCTAACCCCTATTATTAACAGATATTTTGTTGATAGTCAACAAAGAAGGATGTCTGCAGTGTGTAGGTGCCTGACTAATCAACCCTCAGATTCTGGTTCAACACCAGCTCATCTAGGCAGCACTTATGCTGGGGATACACAAAGACAAAGCAACATGTGAAGACACATGCCCTGTCCTCAAAGAGATTACACATATGGCATTACCAACAAATGTGTATGAGTTTATAATGAAGGGTTGTTTCCTCAGTTCAGAGGAAAAAGCATCCACAGCAAAAGTCAGGAAAAATTAAAGAACACTTAATAGAAATGGAAATTTTTATACTGGTTTTGAAGAATGGGTTTTATGAGTCAAGTCAGAGATGGCAATTATTGTAGCCAGGGAAGCCCATGAAGTCCAGAAAAAATGCTGGGTATGGTTTGTGGGCAATTTTGGCTGAAGCACAGGCAAGATCTGGGAGCAAACTTGAGTTGGAGCGAAGGTCACTTTGGGGCAGATCTTGAGTCTGCCTTTAT
The DNA here is from genome assembly GCF_028023285.1 of Balaenoptera ricei. Lineage (NCBI taxonomy): Eukaryota > Metazoa > Chordata > Mammalia > Artiodactyla > Balaenopteridae > Balaenoptera > Balaenoptera ricei. Next base: position 16,454,367 of record NC_082647.1, on the reverse strand, counting down.
TGTCAACCCTGCAGAGACGTGGAGGTGTCTGAAACAGACTGACACGGTGCAAGCAGTATTTAGGAAGATTAATTTGGCAGACGTATAAAGCATGGAGACAGACTAAAAGAAAGAAAATCCTTTAAGAACTTGTCATCTTGTCAGTCTTTGATTCAATAATCCAAACTTTTACAGTGCAGGTAAAATGTATTTGAATGACATCGTCTAAAGTTTGGCCCTTAATAATGTGCTTCATTTCTCATCGTCTCCAATATCCATTTCTACTGTAGCTAGGTAGTTCTCCCCAGCAGCCTCTGTACATAGCATGCTTCTTTACGCCTCATAGTTTCTTGCTATTTTTCTGGACTGATAAGGTCTTCCCTGCTCTGCTGCATTTACCCAAACCCTATTCTTCAGTCAAGTTCCTCCTGCACCATGAAGACTTTCCAGGTTTACACAGTAGCAATGAACTGCTCCCTCACCTCCAACGCCTCTCTCAGAGTTCATTGTTTAAAAAAACAAAAATAGAAACAGTGAGTTGTCATTTGGAAGGAATGCAGACTCAAGAATACTGGGTTAAAAATGAGCAGAATCAGATTCCCTTGATCTGTTGCTAGTTAGTTTTCTGACGTTGGATAAACCACCAATGGCTCTTGACCTTCATATTCTTCTCTTTACAATATAGTAGAACAAGTAATCTAAGATCCTGCTATTCTGAGTATGGGACTGGATATTTTATTATATTATTATATAATTGGATATTTATTATTATAATTTTAGGAATTTGGAAGTCCATAGTTAACGTGTCTTTTTCTGAACAAAATCCATCTTTCTTTTCATTTTCCCTCTTAAATATTACCATCTTCAAGTGCTACAGCAACTCCACTTTCTTTAAATACTGTAAGTTTTACAAAGTCTTTCACATATATTTTCTCATTTGATGCATATCAGGAACCCATAAGGATAGATATCATATTACTCTGTCAGAGCTGAGGAAGCAGAAGTTTAATCCTCTGATGAAGATGGTGACAACTTTTCACAGAGGCATTTCTATCTTGTCTAGGGTTCTTTCCCCACTCCCTGCCCCTCTTCTGTCTGCCTGTCTGTCTGTCTCTCACTGACTCCCTCTACCACTTCCAGAAAATGTACATATTTTATACTTGAGATGAACAAATTTCTCACTAATGGCAGTTCTGCAATATACTGAAAAGGAGCAAGGTTATGCCCATGCGCTCAGCTGAGACCCTCCTTCAGACATTAGTATTTCCTTTCTCGTATCAGAAGATTTTTTTAGGGGAATCAGGCAAAGGGATGTGAGCCTGAGTCATCCTGTTCAGATATGTTGGGGCTCTGTGGTTTATTTTAAGATCCGTTGTTATTTAGTAATTCATGGCCCTAGTTTTATCTTGGAAATGACTTTCAGTTTCCATTGGGCATGAATATTTAAGCCAAGATTATTATTATTTGAGACCAAAGTTTAGCCCATGGAAGTCAGCAAAACATTTTCCAAGACTCAAGGAGAAAGTGGCTGTAGGGCATATTAGTACAGATGGTCTGCAAAGCATCTACCACACACCTACACACAAATACACAATCACACACACACGTAAGGAAGGAATCAAAGGAAACCTGTCAACAAATGATATATTACATATGACCTTTTGGCAAAGGGTACACACACACACATCTAGAAATGAAAGGAAATGTGCCCGCAAATTATGTTTACCAAAATTGCTCCTTGAGATGAAATTTCAGAATAGTCATTTGTTCATTAGAGAGAAAGAGAAGGAGAGGGGAAGGGAGAGGGAGAAGCAAAAGAAGCCTGGAGATACTGAATACCTTGTTTGTCCAAGGCTAACTTGCAGTAACTTATGCCTATAAAGCAATTTTTCTTTCAAGGATACACCAAACTATCCATTTCCTGCTAAATGTGCATAAAGAAATAGATGCAGATGTTGGATAACTGAGTTGGAAATGAAACTGTTCTTCTTATTCCTGGGGTACAAGAGCTCAGAGTTTGCAGCATTTCTGCTTCTGCTCTCTCCCCCCGCCCCCGCACGGGTTTGGGTTGTGCATGAAAAGGGAGATTCTGTGACTAATATCAATGAGACAAAGAAATGAAAGCTCTCTAATCCCTGGGCCAGGCGCCAGCCGTCCCACTGTACGGGGCCATTGGCCAGAAATCCCACTGTATGCTGGGCCCCAAGCCAACCACGATTGGATACAATGAGTTTCACAGCCACCTTTTCAGAGCTGACAGCAAATGTCGGGGCACCAACAGCCTTTGATAAGAGCTCCAACTTTCTCTCTAACATTTCTACCCAATAATACTAAAGCTTTTTTTTATTTATAAAGCGGTACTCTCTTGAAGATTGCTTAATGCTTTTAGAGACACAAACTCATTCATCTCAGTGCTTATAGTGAGAAGGGGTGGGGCTGGTGGCGAAGACTGGGAAATCAATATTCTCTTCCTGTTGAGAGAGAGAGAGGGAGAGAGAAAGAGAGAGAAAGAGAGAAATAGGCATATTACTTTGTGCAACAGTTCATTCTGTTATTGGAATTTCTAGACTATATCTCACATGAATATTCTTCCTTAAATTAAATGTGTGTATCATGAGCTAACTAATACTTGCTGTGTGAGTCCTAATGAGTTGTTTACTTAAAATGTCTTCTCTCTTCTTAAGACTGCGGGCTTTTGAAAGGCCAAACACATACACAAACCAGTTAATACGGGCACCTCTCATTGAACTTTCTGGCTGTTTCAGATTTAAATATTGATTTCTTTCTTTTGCTCTCTCTGTCTCTTCACAATGGCAGCAGCTGTCAGGAAGTTGGGAACTTCATGCCAAGAAAGCACCCAAGAGAATATGAACACCATTAAAATATTTTTTACCTTTCACTTTATTGTTCTCAAAAGCTCTTGAGTAGCTAGCTGAATATTGGGTGACCAAGAAGGGCTGCTCCTCCACCGAGGAAACGTTGGATCTGATTTCCATTAGAGATTCTGAATTATTTAGTAGGAATTGGGTGCCCCAATCAGCTGCTTTCTGAGTGGTTGCCTTTAGGCATCCATTCACATTCACTGTGCCTTGAGGTCTTCTTCTCTTGAAAACAGAGTATGCACAGTTTAAAACTTGTTCATTTTTATCTAGAATGGTTGGGGAAAAACTTACTTTCCAAGAATTAGGTTGAATATAGTATGCAAAGTGAGGCTTAGTATATTGAAAATTAACAGAAATGTGAGGATCTCATTTAATCACAACCTGTTGTCATTTCAGACTCTTATCATAATGTATTCCGGCATATAATTTTCAGATTCCGGCATATAATTTTCAGATTTTTCATTCTTTCAAACTGTAAACGGATGGTAATTGCTGTAAGAAGTTAAATTCCTAGCACTCGTTACCCTGCTGACTTACTGGTATATATTTAGTGGATTGACATTTTTGATTGACACTAGTGGAAATTTCAGTGGAAATTTAGACAAGAAAATAAAAGGTTGGGTTGAAGGAAGAAGCCAGTATATAAATACCTATATATCCATTTCTATCTTTGTGTACATGTGAAAGACTCATCAAAACTGGAACAATAAAACCAATCACTTGTTATAGATTTGCCATTTTTTCATTACATAGCATGCTTAGAAAGATATTATAGGGGATGAATTTGAAGAGATGAACAGGGGTCAGATTTATGGATAACCTTGCCAACATTCTTAAGGAAGTTAGACTTTATTTTATTGTTATAGGCATTCCTTGATTCATTTTAAGCCATAGGGTGCCATATATCAGATTTCCACTTTAAAGATCTTACTGCATTGGGTAGGTAGAATAGAAAGAGTGGAGATGAAGCAAGGGCACCAGCTGAGATGATCTAGGTGGATAACCACGTGCTTGAATAAATAAACCAGCAATGGTGATGGAGGAACAAGAGATTCGAGAGAAAATCATTGTCAAGAAGCAGTGGCTGATTGGCTATAAATGGTGAAAGGAAAAAATGATCAAAAATAAACCCCTAGGATTCCACCTTTGTGGATGTTGATGCCAACTTTTGAGACAGGGGACAGGATTGGATGACTAGAAATGAGTCCACCTTTAGAAATGTTGAGTTCTGAGGTTTATGCGAGATTCAAGTAGAGAGTGTGTTATTTAAGCAAAATGTAGAAGTATATACCACTGTACAAACCGACAATTTTAAATTCCCCTTTTATGCATTTTTAAAGAATGATCCAAAACTATGGGCCCCTTGCTTTAATTAGTCCATTTATAATACTTCCTTAAATCAGTTTGTGCAAGAAGCTCTCAACCCTACAATAAAAATATTTTCAAGCTAGAGTTTGCCCTTTTAAAAGGGGTGTTTCATTTATCTTTCTGGTGCTTCTATGTACAAAGTAACAAAGGAGAAACTTAGCTAATGACTAATTCTTTCATTTCTCCCAGACTTGGAGGAAATCATATTTTGGTAGCTCCCCATATCAAAGTGGCTGGAGAAAAGGGAAATCATGCCTCTTAAAGAAAAATCTGGTTATCTGCTACTTAAATGACAAAATTGGTAGCTTAACTAAGTCTTGTTTCCCACCCCATTCCATCCCCCCATGTCCCTTCTCTTATCCATTAAAACAATCATACTAATGACACTTTAGTAAACTTGCAAGGAGATTTTTGCTATTACCCAAAGCTTACAATTTCAGTGTCTTAAGTTCTGCTTGCTTTTTGTTTGGGTGTGTGCATGTTTGTGAATCTTCTTTCTTGTTTTTCATTATTTTGTTCTGTTTTGGCTTTCTGTGTGTATGCATGAGAGCATCAGTGCCACCTTAAGGTCTGCACTATTTCCCTATCCCAGCTGGGTGAAATTTCTCTGACATTGATTTTACATGTTTTGGGCTGGGTACTTGTCTCCGGTTATTTTGACATTCTCATGCTCTTCCCTTCCCCCGCCTTCCCTTCCAGTGCACTGATATTGGCCTCATCCTAGTTAGGTGAATGAGGGAGAGAGTTGGTGAGAGAAATACAGCGTTTGGTTTGTGCATAAAAGCTAAAGGATTGGAATAACTACTGAGAAAAAAACTTTGGCACCAATGAGAATTTTGTCAAAAAGGAAAAATGAGTATATTTGAGAAGTAATCATAGAATAAAAATTTCCTGAAAAGCTGGGAAAGTGCAAGGTGATATCAAAAAGATGACTATAAAAATTGAACATTTATTTTGCAAATTAATTCAGGAGTATATAATAAAAACAGGCTATAATCATCTTCATCTTCCAGGCACTGGGGTAAACAATTTACAAATATCACATGTAATTCTCACAAAAACTCTGTGAGGTAAATGACTCATCCTATTTTTTGGATGAGATCACACAGCTAGAGGGGGTCAAGTTGAGGTCTGAGCCAGTCCTGACCAAGAATATATTCTGGTCTTTTTCAGTCTTCATCTTCCCAAATTTTTCATTACATTTTTGCCACATCCTATAACATTTTGATCTGTGGGAAGTGAATTATTATGATTACTCACGTTTTGAAACTGTAAATTGCTAGAGAAAAATCATGATGGAATTCAGATAAGGAGATTACTATCTAAAGTGTGGCCTCTATCTTTAAGGATAATTAGGAATGCTTGCAGCTTCAAATAATAGAAAACCTGACTGACAGTATCTTGCATAACAAGACTTCTAGAAATAGGTGGTTGCTGGCATTGATTCAGTGTCTCAAAGATTTGAATTCAGTCTGGTGTCTCTGCCATACTGCTGTCCTGCACTTATGTCTACAAGATGGCTATGTCTCAGGGATGGTTCTGGACAGAGGGTTTCTCCTTGAGCATCTCTTTCTCATGGGGAAAGGATAAATCCTTCCAAAGGCCCCCAGAAGACCCCTTACACATTATTAGCCGTGACAGGGTCATAAGTGATTGATATGGAAGGAAGATGAAGTAAGTTGAAGATAGGATTTTTTTTTTCAGCCTCTATATGGTATGAAGACAAAGGAAATGGAGGTTGCAGAAGGCTATGGGGTAGCCAACAAACACATCTGCTACAACTATTACATTAGATGCATAGATTGTTCCCCCTATGATATGACGAACAAATTGTAATTACATGATCTCTCCCCCAAAGACCAAACATAGTTACTTGCACCTCCCTGGGTCTTGGGGTTTGTTTTTTGTTTTTTTTTAAATGCTGAATTTCAGCATCTGTACTGAGTTTTAGGAACATTCTTTAATTTCCTTTAACTAGCTCACTTTATTAATAAAGAGCTGTTGCAATGGAAAATAGTTATTTTACTCTTAATTTCCATCAGATCACATACTTCTGCCTGTGCCAACATTCTATTCTTTCCCTTATACCTTTTATTTTCTACTTCAATCTCTTCCTTTAGAATTTTTGGTTGCTCTCACCTTATAAACTCAGGATTCCTTAGCAAGATCTATTGATAACTAATTTGTGTACATTGAAATTGACTATGTATTTTAGACATTAACATTTTGTTTCTCTGGATCAAGGAGGAAAAGGTCAAATTAACAGCTGAGAAATATACTGCTTCAAACATTTTTTCTATCATATTAGTTAGAGTAAGAAAACACTAACAGCATAAGATATATTTTCAGTAAGTCACACTAATGCCTTATTCAGTGAAATATTTCATCTCTAACAGTGGCACAAAAGATGTGTAGTGTGGCCAAATGTTATTAAAGGAGGGATGTGTGTTAAGGAAGATTAATTTTTCCTGATTAGCCAATTATATATTTCTTGTTGATGAGTTTTCTAAACCCCAATTGTTCCAGTTCATATTTCTTTTCCACTTCAAGGTGGGGAGCTTTGAGGGAACCACATGTAATGTCATCCTTTGGGCTGTGTCACTCTAAAAGCCAGTAATAGGAAGACTACTTGTCCTTCTATATGAGCCACATGTCCAATATCAGATTTATCAGTAATAAAGGCAATATTTGGGGCTCTCATTTGCTTTGTCCCTTTTCATTTTTATTTATTTTTCTGAATAGGCTTAGAACTTGAGCTGCAATGTAGTGTGTCATTTACTGGGTCCTTCTTGAACCCCATCAATAAACAACTTGCGAACATAATTCCTTCTCTTTCACTCAATAGCTATCTGACTTTATATAAGCCCTTTATCTCACCCTTTTTCTTCTTAAACACTTGATTATCACCATATCCTATGTGCTCTGATATGGATATATATGATATAGATGATACTATATCAGAGGACATAGTAAGGATCTGGAGGCTTTAGATTAACATTAGCAGAAAAAGTGTGATAATGAAAACAAATTAATGCACATTAACATAGCATTTACTATGTTCTGGATGTTTTTAACAGTGGTCCACTTCCTTGAAAGTGTTGAAGATCACTGTAGTCAACATGGTACAGATACTGAAAGAATCGCAAGACTTGGATTCTGTTCCCAGCTTAACTTTTCTGGACTCCATTTTTTTTTAATTTTCAAAATGAAGAGTTTGAAAATATGCTTTGTGAGGACTCTCCAACTCCCTAATTCTATGATTCTATAGTGTAGTTTGGGCCACTCCAATACCACAAATTCAATTACTGATTGGGCCAAAAAAATTATGTAACTGTCCCTCCTCCTGTCCCCTCTCACGTAAGGGAATGGATCACAAATGATCAAGCCAATTGGGTTGTCTCTTTTTAGAAAGCGAGGTTCTGATTCAATTATCTATTGCTATGTTGTAATAGGGAAGAACCTTGTTGTATCCTATTACAAGTTAATCACCAAAGGGATGTAGCCTCTAAGCTTAAATTATACATAATTGCCCATCTCTGGGAACCCTGCCTCCCAGGTAATGAGCATTAAGCTAAAATATCTTTGTGTAGCTCACAGGCCCACCTGTGAATGCCTGCAGGGCGGAGGAAATTAACACATCTCCTCCGGGGGCTGACGGGAACCAGGAAATGTTTGGCTTTACTGCCTCTCCTTTCAGTAAAAAGGAGCTTGAACCTAACTCAGGCAAGATGGTTCTTTGGGAGACAAGTCCGCCATCTTCTTGGTTTGCTGGCTTTCCGAATAAAGTCGCTATTTCTTGCCCCAACAAGTCGTCTCTCAATTTATTGGCCTGTCATGCTGCAAGCCGTAGGACCTTGGACTTGGTAAACAAATTTTGGTGCAACCAGCCAGGAGCCTTGCTGGTAAGGCCCTCGCAGCTGCCGGGACCACTTGCCGTGGGGATCTCCCCTTCCAATTCCCCAAAGCGGCGCAGGTTGCCCAGCGTTGGCAGTTGGAGCAAAAGCCCGTGACAGTAAGGTAAGTCACTCCGGTGTGTACACCCGGGAATGTAATTTCTCTCCGTTTGGGGCTTTATCTCTGGAATAAGCCGATTTGTTTTCTATTTGAGTGGGGTACCCTGTTGGAGAGAGGAAAGAGTTGCATTTCCTCTCTGTTTGGAGCTTTCTCTCCGGAATAAGCTGATTTGTTCTGTAGTTGAGTGTGGTACCCTGTTGGAGAGAGGAAAGAGTTGTTGGACTTTTATGCAATTTGTGAACTGGTTCATTTGTTTCTTTGAATGCTAGCATTTGTGTGTGCAGGTTGTATTTTGTTTTTCTTGAGTTTGTGTTTAAAAATGGGTAATGTTTCAACTATTCCTAAAGAAAATCCTCTGAGGCGCATTTTGGTTAAGTGATCTGATTACAACTATGAACCCATGGGTGAGAGGAAGATGATATTTATTGAAACAATGTGTAGCCACAGTACCTGTTAGGATCTCCACAAGGGGTTTAGGCAGGGTTATCTTGGGACCCCGTATACCATGTACTGCTACCCTTGCAGTGTTAATTATGTTGTTTATGGTCTCCTGTGTCGTTGGTATATGTAAAACCCCAAGACCAAACTTGAGGGTTTATTTAGAATTTTGTTTGTCCTTTGGGTTTTTCGTTTTATTTTGTTTGGTACTGTTTCTTCATTTACAGCCAAATCCGTTTTGTGATATTTGAAACTTTTACTGATGTCAAATGGAGGAAAGGATCAGGGAAAAAAAAAAAACAAACCTGTCTGTTCTTACCCAAGAGTGGGACATTCCCAGGAAGAAGAGACAGGTTCCACTTGGTTCCTAAAATCAGAAAAAGCTACAGATAGAAATAGAAGTGTCTTTTCCATAAATATTAGTAAAAAAGGGTTAGCCATCTAGACAGGTGACCTTGATTTGTCCCATCTGCCAGAAACCCAATTTGAATCCAACCTCTTTTTGTAACTGATGGGTTTTACATTGTTGTACCTGATTCATGGCTGAAATTTTGGAATGGGAACTGTGAGGTCTGTATGTTTGTTTGTGTGTTTTTACACGTGTTATAGATGTGTGGCATTGCTATAATTAATTTGTAAAAGAGCTCTATTTAATTGACTTAAAGGAAAGTAAGCACTTACATAAATACTCAAATATAAAAAACTGGCCAGAATGTATTTTGGATTCACATGATCTAGGAAATATTCAGTATTGAATTAATATTTAGTACTAAAGTTAGATTAAGCTTGTTGGTTTGATTAATACAGACATGTTTTTAGAGTCATTTACATTAAGTATAGTACTTTCATTGTACCTAGGTTTACTAGAAATCAAGTAAGATCTTATTATTCCTGTTAGAAATGTTGTCAGCAAGAAAAATAACATTATGACAGGATTTTAAGTAAATAGAGGTAAATGAGGTAAGAGTTTTAGATAAACTCTATAGGAATGATTATGTTTGGGGAATGTCTATTTAAAATAGTCTCTCTGGATTTTCATAACTTGCAACTAAACTAAGTTAAACGGAGAGAATTCATTGAATACCTGGGTCCTTTCAAACAGGATGAAATATTAGAACATTAATTGCTGGGTAGGTCTAAATTTACATACCTTTAGGAGAGGAAGACTAAAGCATAAGTTTGTCAGTCAGGAAATACTGGAACAATCATCTACAAAGACTTGCCTCTTGGTTTTCACTAGAGATTAAGGTTTTAAGGTTAAGAATTATAAGGGAAACATTTCAGTATACAAAGATAGCGGATGTGTGTTTTCAGCAAAGAAGGTATGAGGAATGAAAATGCATTTTGTTAATGGGGGAAAAGTGACTTTGTCCTAAGCTGGTTGTTTCTGAATGGAAAAAAAAAAAGTGAGGGACAGATTAATATGGAAACAGAAAGTTGTGGAAGGTTATTGGAGGAGGAACACTGAGTTTTGTGCATGGTCAGGATTGGCTAAGATTGAACCTAATTAAGAAAATGAATTTTAAAGGTAAAATGGTACAAAACCTGAATTTGGTTCTCTAAAAGGACAAAATTTTCTTGAAATATTGAACTGCTTTTGGTAATAGATTGTGAGTTTCTTTAAGTGATCTGTATTTGCCATTGAGATCTTTTATTATCACTGGTTAAAACTTTTCCATATTTTTGACAAATTTCCCAACGTTCGAATTCTAAATGAAGTTCATTTGACTTCTAGCTAACTTTGAGGTTTTCCAAAGGGTCCCTGGAAAACCTCTAATTATTTGTTTTCTCCCCATCTCAGAGAGAGGAATATTAAACTAATTAGGCTTATTTGGTATGGTAAATTACATAGGAAGCATTGTCAAATAAGTGGTGATAAAACTTCTTAGATTGTGTCATACTGGTAAACGTTATTAATATACACACTCTAGAATTATATGGAGCTCCTAAAATTCTGGTACATCCTGGAAAATGGTATCAGTTATAATTTTAGTAGTTATCTTAAATTTTTGTATGTCACAGCAGTAACCAAGTTTCTCTTCAATTACATTGTAGTCCCAGTTGGTTGATGCCAAAGCAAAAAGGCATCCTTTTAATGGTTAGAGATGATCAATTGCTATTTATGGTTTTACAGTGGCTTTTTAAAAATTGAAGTATAGTTGATTTATAATATTGTATTAGTTTCAGGTGTACAGCAAAGTGATTCAGTTTTATATATATATTCTTTTTCAGATTCTTTTCCCTTATAGGTTATTGAGGTTATTTATAGGTTACAAAATATTGAGTATAGTTCCCTGTGCTATACAATAGGTCCTTGTTGGTTATCTATTTTATATATAGTAGTGTGTATGTGTTAATCCCAAACTCCTATTTTATCCCTCTCCCCACACCTTTCCCCTTTGGTAACCCCTTTCCCCATAAGTTTTTTTTCCCAGTCTATAAGTCTATTTCTGTTTTCTGTTTTTTGTTTTTTTTTTTTTAATAAAGTGACATATGCTTTTTTTTTTTAAAGGAATTCCTTTATTTTTATTATTTATTTATTTATTTATTTATTTTTGGCTGTTTTGGGTCTTCGTTTCTGTGCGACGGCTTTCTCTAGTTGTGGCAAGCGGGGGCCACTCTTCATCGCGGTACGCGGGCCTCTCACTATCATGGCCTCTCTTGTTGCGGAGCACAAGCTCCAGACACGCAGGCTCAGTAGTTGCGGCTTACGGGCCTTGTTGCTCTGTGGCATGTGGGATCTTCCCAGACCAAGGCTCGAACCCGTGTCCCCTGCATTGGCAGGCAGATTCTCAACCACTGCGCCACCAGGGAAGCCCTATTTCTGTTTTGTATATAAGTTCACTGCATCATTTTTTTTTAGATTCCACATATAAACAATATCATATGATATTTGTCTTTCTCTGTCTCACTTACATCACCTAGTATGATAATCTCTAGGTCCATCCATGTTGCTGCAAATGGCATTACTTCATCCTTTTTTATGGCTGAGTAATAGTCCATCATCTACATATATACCGCATCTTCTTTATCCATTCATCTGTCAATGGACTTTTAGTCTCTTCCATGTCTTGGCTATTGTAAATAGTGCTGCAGTGAATATTGGGGTGATGGATCTTTTCCAATTATAGTTTTCTCTGGATATCTGCCCAGGAGTGGGGTTGCAGGATCACATGGTAACTTCCATAACACCTTACGGAAAAACCCAAATGAACTTTTTGGCCAACCCAATAGTTTTTTAAGGAAACTCCATACTATTCTCCATAGTGGTTGTACCAATTTACATTCCCACCAACAGTGTAGGAGGGTTCCCTCATCTCCACACCTTCTCCAGCATTTGTTTATATTATTTGTAGACTTTGATGATGGCCATTCTGACCGATGTAAGGTGATACCTTATTGAAGTTTTGATTTGCATTTCTCTAATAATTAGCAATGTTGAGCATCTTTTCATGTGCCTTTTGGCCATCTATGTCTTCTTTAGAGAAATGTCTATTTTAATCTTCTGCCCATTTCCTTATTGGGTTGTTTGCTTTTTCGATATTGAGCTGTATGAGCTGTTTGTATATTTTGGAAATTAATCTCTTGTTGGTCACATCATTTGCAAATATTTTCTCCCATTCTGTAGGTTGTCTTTTCATTTTGCTGATGGCTTCCTTTGCTGTGCAGAAGCTTTTAAGTTTAATTAGGTCCCATTTATTTATTTCTGTTTTTATTTCCATGACCCTAGGAGATGGATCCAAAAGGATATTCCTGCAATTTATGTCAAAGAATGTTCTGCTTGCTTTCCTCTAGGGGTTTCATAGTATCTGGTCTTACATTAAGGTCTTTAATCCATTTTGAGTTTATTTTTCTGTATGAAGATAGAAAATGTTCTAATTTCATTCTTTTATATGTAGCTGTCCAGTTTTCCCAGCACTACTTATTGAAGAGACTGTCTTTTCTCCATTGTATATTCTTGTCTCCTCTGTCATAGATTAATTGACCATAGGTGCATGGGTTTACTTCTGGGTTTTCTATCCTGTTCCATTGATCTATATGTCTGTTTTTGTGTTAGTACCGTACTGGATTTTTAGTATTTTAATTTTACTGGAGTATAGTTGATTTACAGTGTTGTATTATTTTCAAGTATATAGCAAAGTGATTCAGTTAGACATATACATATTTTAATTCTTTTTTAGATTCTTTTCTCATACAGGTTATCACGGAATATTGAGTAGATTTCCCTGTGCTACACAGTAGGTCCTTGTTGGTTATCTATCTTATATATAGTAGTGTGTGTATGTTCATCCCAAGCTCCTGATCTATCCCTCCCCCACCTCCAGTTTTCCCCTTTGGTAACCATAAGTTTGTTTGTTGATATCTGTATGTCTGTTTCTGTTTTGTAAATAAGTTCATTTGTATCTTTTTAAAATTAGATCCCACATATGGGTGAAATCATATGATATTTGTCTTTCTTTATCTGACTTACTTCACTTAGTATGATAATCTCTAGGTCCATCCATGTTGCTGCAAATGGCATTATTTCATTCTTTTTTATGGCTGAGTAATATTCCATTGTATATATGTACCACATCTTCTTTATTCATTCCTCTGTCGATGGACATTGAGGTTGCTTCCATGTCTTTGGTATTGTAAACAGTGCTGCAATGAATATTGGGGTGCATGTATCCTTTCGGATTATGGTTATCTCCAGATATATGCCCAGGAGTGGGATTGCCGGATCATATGGTAGTTCTATTTTATGTTTTTTAAGGAGCCTCCATACTCTCCTCCATAGTTGTTGTACCAATTTACATTCTAACCAACAGTGTAGGAGAATTCCCTTTACTCCACACTCTTTCCAGCATTTATTGTTTGTAGACTATTTGATGATGGCCATTCTCACTGGTGTGAAGTGATACCTCATTGCAGTTTTGATTTTAATTTCTCTGATAATTAGTGATGTTAAGGATCTCTTCATGTGCTTTTTGGCCATCTGTATGTCTTCTTTGGAGAAATGTCTATTTAGAACTTCTGCCCATTTTTTGATTGGGTTGTTTGTATTTTTGATGTAGAGCTGTGTGAGCTGTTTATATATTTTGGAGATTAATCCCGTGTTGGTCTCTTCATTTGCAAAAGTTTTCTCCCATTCTAAGGGTTGTCTTTTCATTTTGTTGATGGTCTCCTTTGCTGCACAGAAGTTTTTAAGTTTAATTAGGTCCCAGTTGTTTACTTTTGTTTTTATTTTTATTATTCTAGGAGGTGGATCAAAAAAGATATTACTGTGATTTATGTCAAAGAGTGTTCTCCCTGTGTTTTCCTCTAAGAGTTTTACAGTGTCCAGCCTTATGTTTAGGTCTTTGATCCATTTCGAGTTTATTTTTGTGTATGATGTTAGAGAATGTTCTAATTCTAATTTCATTCTTTTACATGTAGCTCTCCAGTTTTCCCAGCACCACTTATTGAAGAGACTGTCTTTTGTCCATTGTATATTCTTGGCTCCCTCGTTGTAGATTAATTGCCCATAGGTGCTTGAGTTTATTTCTGGGCTTTCTATCCTGTTTCATTGATCTATATGTCTGTTTTGTGTCAGTACCATACTGTTTTGATTACTGTAGCTTTGTAGTATAGTCTGAAGTCAGGGCGCATGATTCCTCCAGCTCCATTTTTCTTTCTCAAGATTATTTTGGCTATTTGGGGTCTTTTGTGTTTCCATACAAATTGTAAACATTTTTGCTCTCGTTCTGTGGAAAATGCCATTGGTAATTTGATACGGATTGCATTGAATCTGTAGATTGCCTTGGGTAGTCTAGTCATTTTGACAATGTCACTTCTTCCAGTCCAAGAATATGGTATATCCTTCCATTTGTTTGTGTCATCTCCAATTTCTTTCATCAGTGTCTTATAGTTTTCAGAGTAGAAGTCTTTTGTCTCCTTAGGTAGGTTTATTCCTGGGTAGTTTATTCTTTTTGATGCATTGGTAACTGGGATTGTTTCCTTAATTTCTCTTTCTGATCTTTCATTGTTAGTGTATAAGAATGCAAGAGATTTCTGTGTATTAATTTTGTATCCTGCAACTTTGCCAAGTTCATTGATGAGCTCTAGTAGTTTTCTGGTAATATCTTTAGTATATTGTATGTATTGTATCATGTCATCTGCAAACAGTGACAGTTTTACTTCTTTTCCAATTTGTATTCCTTTTATTTCTTTTTCTTCTCTGATTGCCATGGCATAAAATTGGTGACAATGGACATCCTTGCCTTGTTCCTGATCTTAGAGAGAATGCTTTAAGCTTTTCACTGTTGAGAATGATGTTAGCTGTGGGTTTTTCATATATGGCCTTTATTATGTTGAGGTTAGCTTCCTCTTTTCCCACTTTCTGGAGAGCTTTTATCCTAAATGGGTGTTGAATTTTGTCAGATGTTTTTCTGCATCTATTGAGATGATCATATGGTTTTTATTTTTCTGTTTGTTAATATGATGTATCACACTGATTTCTGGATATTGAAAAATCCTTGCATGCCTGGGTTAAACACCACTTGATCATGGTGTATGATCCTTTTAATGTATTGTTGGATTTGGATTGCTGGTATTGAGTATTTTTGCATTTATATTCATCAGTGATATTGGCCTGTAATTTTCTTTTTTGTGGTATCTTTGTCTGGTTTTGATATCAGGGTGGTCGTGGCCTCATAGAATGAGTTGGGAGTGTTTCTTCCTCTAAAAGTTTTTGGAAGATTTTCAGAAGTATAGGTGCTAACACTTCTCTAAATGTTTGGTAGAATTTGCCTGTGAAGCCATCTGGTCCTGGACTTTTGTTTGTTGGGAGTTTTAAAATCACAGTTTTAATTTCAGTACTTGTGATTGGTCTGTTCATATTTTCTATTTCTTCCTGGTTCAGTCTTTGAAGATTGTACCTTTCTAAGAATGTGTCCCTTTCTTCTAGGTTGTTCATTTTAGTGGCATATAGTTGCTTGGAGTAGTCTCTTGTGATCCTTTATATTTCTGTGGTGTTAGTTGTAACTTCTTTTTCATTTCTAATTTTATTGATTTGAGTCTTCTCCCTTTTTTTCTTGATGAGTCTGACTAAAATTTTATCAATTTTGTTTATCTTCTCAAAGAACCAGCTTTTAGTTTCATTGATCTTTTCTATTGTTAGTCTCTATTTCATTTATTTCTGCTCCGATCTTTATGATTTTTTTTCCTTCTACTAACTTTGGGTTTTGTTTGTTCTTCTTTCTCTAGTTACTTTAGGTGTAAGTTTATGTTGTTTATTTGAGATTTTTCTTGCTTCACAAGGTAAGCTTGTGTCACTATAAACTGTCTCAGAACTGCTTTTGCTGCCTCCCATAGGTTTTGGATAGGCATGTTTTAATTTATTTGTCTCTAGGTATTTTTTGTTTTCCTCTTTAATTTCCTCAGTGATCCATTGATTGTTTAGTAGCATATTGTTTGTCCTCCATGTGTTTGTGTTTTTTGTAGGTTTTTTTTTCTTGTAGTTGATTTCTAATCTCATAGATTTGTGGTCAGAAAAGATGCTTGATCATATCAATTTTCTTAAACTTACCGAGACTTGTTTTGTAGCTCAGCATGTGATCTATCCTGGAGAATGTTCCATGTGCACTTGAAAAGAATGTGTATTCTGCTGCTTTCGGATGGAATGCTCTATAAATATCAATTAGGCCCATCTGTCTAATGTGTCATTTAAGGCCTGTGTTTCCATATTGATTTTCTGTCTGGATGATCTGTTCATTGATATAAGTGGGGTGTTCCCCACTATTATTGTGTTACAGTTGATTTCTCCTTTTGTGTCCATTAATATTTGCCTTATATATTGAGGTGCTCCTGTGTTGGGTGCACATTAATTTACAATGGTTATATCTTCTTCTTGGATTGATCCCTGATCATTACTTAGTGTCCTGCTTTGTCTTTTGTAACAGACTTTATTTTAAAATCTATTTTGTCTGACAGAACTATTGCTACTCCAGCTTTCTTTTGATTTCCGTTTCCATGGAATACCTTTTTCTATCCCCTCACTTTCAGTCTGTATGTGTCTCTAGGTCTGAAGTGGGTCTCTTGTAGACAGAATATATACGGGTGTTGTTTTTGTATCCATTCAGCCAGTTTATATCTTTTGGTTGGAGCATTTAATCCGTTTACATTTAAGGTAATTATTGATATGTTTGTTCTTATTTCCACTTTGTTAATTGTTTTGGATTTGTTTTTGTAGGTATTTTTTCTTCCTTTCCTCTTCTGTTCTCTTCTCTTGTGATTTGATGACTATCTTTACTGTTATGTTTGGATTCCAATTTATTTTGTGTGTGTATACCTATTATAGATTTTTGGTTTGCAGTTACCATGAGGTTTTCATATAGCACTCTATATAGACATGATTGTTTTAAATTGCTGATCCCTTAATTTCAAATGCATTTCAAATATCCTGCATTTGTACTCTCCTCCTCTCACAATTACTGGTTTTGATATCATATTTGTGTGTGGATGATTTCCTACCTTTACTGTATGTTTGCCTTTACCACTGAGTTTTCCCACTTCATAATTTTCTTGTTTCTAGTTGTGGCCCCTTCTGCCTAGAAAAGTTACTTTAGCATTTGTTGTAAAGCTGGTTTGGTGGTACTGAATTCTTTTATCTTTTGCTTGTCTGTAAAGCTTTTGACTGCTCTGTGAAATCTGAATGAGAGTCTTGGTGGGTGAAGTTTTCTTGGTTGTAGGTTTTTCCTTTTCATCACTTTAAGTATATCTTGCCACTCCCTTCCGTCCTGCACAGTTTCTGCTGAGAAATCAACTGATAACTTTATGGGGATTCACTTGTATATTATTTGTTGCTTTTCTTTTGTTGCTTTTAATATTTCCTCTGTCTTTAATTTTTGTCATTTTGATTACTATGCTTCTTGGCGTGTTCCTCCTTGAGTTCATCCTGTATGGGACTCTGAGCTTCCTGGGCTTGAGTGACTGTTTCCTTTCCCATATTAGAGAAGTTTTTAGCTATTATCTCTTCAAATATTTTCTCAGGCCCTTTCTGTCTCTCTTCTCCTTCTGGGACCCCTATAATGCAAATGTTGGTGTGCTTGATGTTGTCCTAGTGGTCTCTTAAACTGTCCTTGTTTCTTTTTATTTTTTCTTTATTCTGTTCAACGGCAGTGGTTTCCACCATTCTGTCTTCCAGCTCACTTATCTGTTTCTCTGCCTCATTTATTCTGCTATTGATTCCTTCTAGTGTATTTTTCATCTCAGTTATTGTATTCTTCAACTCTGGTTCTTTACATTTTCTAACTCTGTGTTATAAACTTCTTTTAACTTCTCACTCTGTGCATCCATTCTTTACCCAAGTTCCTGCTTCATCTTTATGATCATTACTCTGAACTCTTTCTTGGGAAGATTGCCTATCTCCACTTCAGTTAGTTGTTCTTCTGGGGTTTTATTTTGTTCCTTCATCTGGAACATATTCCTCTGCTGTCTCATTTTGTCTAAATTTCTGTGTTTGCAGACTCATTTCCACAGGCTGCTGGATTGTCATTTTCTTGATTCTGGTGTCTGCCCCCTGGTGGTTGAGGATAGTCTAGAGGTTTATGCAGGCTTCTTGGTGGGAGTGGCTGGTGCCTTCCCACTGGTGGGTGGACCTGTGTCTTGGCCCTCTGGTGGGCAGTGCTTTGTCATGGGGTTTGTCTAGAGGAGTCTGTGGGCTCAGGAAGTCTTTAGGCAGCCTGTCTGATGTGTTCCAGCCCTGTTGTTTGCTTGGCCTGAGGAATTCCAGCACTGGAACCTACAGGCTGTTGAATGGGACCAGGTCTTGGTGCCAAAATGTCAGCCTCCAGGAGAGCTCACACCAATGAATACTCCCTGTTTCATCTGCCACCAGTGTCCTTGTCCTCATAGTGAGCCCCAGCTTCCCCCAATCTCCCCAGGAGACCCTCCAAGACCAGCAGGTAGGTCTGGCCAGGCTCCTATGGAGTTGCTGCTTTTGCCCTGGGTCCCAGTGTTCATGAGACCTTGTGTGTGCCTGCCAAAAGTGAAGTCTCTACTTCCTGCAGTCCTGTGGAGCTCCTACAATCAAGTCCCACTGGCCTTCAAAGTCAAGTGCTCTGGGGGCTCCGCCTCCTGATGCCAGACTCCCAGGCTGGGGAGCCTAATGTGGGGCTTAGAACTCTCACTCCTGTTGAAGAACTTTTGCAATATAATTATGCTCCAGTCTGTGGGTCAGCCACCTGGGGGGGTGGGAACATGGAATTTGATTATATCATGAGTTTGCCCCTCCTAACATCTTGTGGTGGTTTCTTCTTTATGTCTTTGGATGTAGAATATCTTTTTTGGTAGGTTTCAGTCTTTTCTAATCAATAGTTTTTCAGCAGTTAGTTGTGATTTTGGTGTGCTTGTGAGAGGAGGTGAGCTCAAAGTCCTTCTACTCTGCCATCCTGTCCAGGAACTCCAGTTACTTTAAAAAATCTACAGTAGCTTTTGAAGGACTCTATAGCTATTTTGTGAAGAAGTGGGGAAGAATGAAGAAATCCTTTATGTGCAAGCATTTGTGCTATTATCTCAGGGAAAATAAGAAAGGGAATGAGAGTGAGGATATGTTTCTTCAAACTTGAACTCCTCCAGCTGAGCTAGCTGTCCCAGCCATTCTGGCTGTCATGCCAGTATATCCACCCCTTCTACCACCTTCCATTCCTTTCCAGCCCCAATTCCTGACATGGGGCCTCAGGACTGTCCCTCCTTATAGGAATCAATTAAGAAATCTTCTGTTAGTTTCTGGGGTGCAGGGACTTGGTCTGGTATCACCATCTAAGACCAGACAGGGCACCCAGTTTGGGCCTGGAGGCACTCCCAGGGCAAGGCAATTTCCATCACTGTTATCTCATATAGGGGACTAAATGCAAATAACCAGCCAGCTGGGTATCTCAGACTTTAATTGGAAAGAACACAACCCTCCTTCATAGGGAGGATCCTCTACACCTGAAGCCTGCTTGGCAGTACCCACAGCTGAACCAAATTGGGACCCCAGTGAGGGAAGAATACCCTTACTAAAGCACCCCTTATTAGTGCATCTTGTCAGAGCTTTGAAAAGAGGAACCAAAGCAAAAGACTTTGAACACAATTCAAGAAACACAGCAAAAACAAAAAAATCAAATGAAGACTTTTCTTAATTTTTTGAAAGGATTTATCAGGCCTACAGATGTCATACTAATGCAGATCCCAAGGCCCTTGAAAATAATATTAGAATGGTAAATTTGACATGTTTGGGGGGCAGAGTGCCTCAGATGTCAAGAGAAAGTTGCAAAACTTAGATGGTGCATTTGGAATGAACCCTTCTCAATTGGTAGATGTTACTTTTAAAGTGTTAAACAGGGAACAATAACAGAAGAAAGAAGATGCAAAAGGAAATGCCACTTTTTTGGCAACAATATTGGGTTTCCCAGAAGGCAAGTAACCCGAAGAGAGGTAAGGCACTATTGGGGAAGGAACAATGTGCTTACTGTAAGGAAGAAGAACATTGGAAAAGAGATTGCCCTAGGTTAAAACTTAAGGAAAACAATAAAAGACGAGAGCCTGTCATATGGTAGAAAGAGAGGAACACTCTGATGAATGAAGAGGCCCAGGAACTCCCTTGGACTAGAGACATCTAATTTCCCACAGTAGCCCTGGGTAAAATTGACAGTGGGGAATGAGCTGATTAACTTTCTGGTAGACCTCACCCTGAAGTTTTTCACCAGAACAGCTTGACATCAGAGTCCACCAGAACATGCTTTCAGCCGACAGATAGCACTCTTGAAAACCCCAGGAAAGGAGACAGAGCTCTTTCCGCCTCCCTCCACGTCTACAGAAATGTAAGACCATAAGTGTGTACTAGCGGCATTCCAGGGAAGCCAAAAACACACGGCCAATATGAATCCCATTAAAAAGGGATGCTAGAATTGCAAACCTCTTAGTCAACCTAAATAATAATTTTAAAATATGTAAAGTAAAATGAGATATTTTTAGTAACCAGTTAGATTAGCAAAGTTTAAAAATTATTTTTAATTCCAACAATGTTATGGAAAAAATAGGTAGTTTAGACTTCAAATTTTTTAATAGACTTTAGTTTTTAGAACAGTTTTCAGTTCACACACAAAAAAGGTGGGTTGTTGCTGGGACCCCTAATCTAAAACAATATCTTCTGAGGCAAGAGGATTACTTCTCTCACAGATTGACTTGTCAAAATACCAGTCAGTGTATTCAGAAAAGGACAAAGAGAGAGACAAACTGTGAAGATTTACTTGGATCACACTTTGGACACTGTGCTGTAGCACATTCATAATAGTACCCATTACAGGAAAAATGCCACCTTATGGTGGATTCAAAAATATAGATAATGGGGCCTAAGACCATCCAGCCACTCACTCAGAATTGCATGATTTAAATGACCCAAAGACTGCTGTCAAACATCCCCAGATGGGCAATCAACACAGAGGAACCTGCCCCACTGAGGACTGGAAAATAGACTTCACTCAAATGCCTCAAGCTGCAAGAAATTTCAAATAACCTGCTAGTGTTTGTGGATACTTTTGAGGATGGGTGGAAGCATATCCCACCTGGAGAGAAAGTCTCTGAAGTGATTAGAGCCCTCCTTAGGGAAATTATCCCTTGATCTGAATTAAGGCATTGAAACTACACTCATCCTGTAGACCACAACAGGAAAAAAACAAGAAAATGAATCGTACGTTAAAAAGGAACATCACTAAAATATGTCAAGAGACTAATTTAACTTGGTATAAGTCCTTGCCAGTTGCCCTGCTACAGATCATTGGCTCCCAGAAGCAGGCTTAAATTAAGCTCCTTTAAAATATTGCATTGTAGGCCATTCCAGGTGTCAGCCCAGGCAGGAGAATCTATAAATGCTCTAAAAGACCTAGCTGTTTCCAGTTAGGCTAAAACTTTGTGAACTATACTAACCTCTGTGCATGAGTTTGCCTCCAACAGGTCTATCCAATTGAAGTAGATGGTAATTTCATTGTAGCTGGAGAAGTGTCAACCAGTTTGTTTAATTTTGTCCAAATAAATAACACAGGAATCTAGTATATTTATTGGGAGCTAGAACAAAAACCCCATGTTCAATTACAAATTAGACAACAAAGTGCTAAGGGGTTTCATCAGGTTCAAATAGTTGTAGATAAAAAATGACTGACTAAAGAGTCTAAGGAACATTCGTTGCCTCTGCAGGAAGTAGCCAGAACAGTCTTCATCTCTTTCCCACAAGATTGTAGAGTGGACATTGACAGTGGGGAATTGTAAAAGGGAAAAAACTTTGTATTCTACTGCAAATTAATCACCAAAGGGATGTTGCCTGTAAGCTTAAATTATACATAATGGCGCACTTCTGGGAACCCTGTCTCCAAGGTAATGAGCATTAAGCTCAAATACCTTTGTTTAGCTCACTGTAAACATCCTGACCAGGTCCACCTGTGAAAGACTGCAGGGAGGAAGAAATTAACATATCCCCCCTGGAGGCGGACCTGAACTAGGAAATGGCTGACTTTACTCCCTCCCCTTTTAGTCTAGAAGAAGCCTGAATTCTAACTCAGGCAAGATGGTTCTTTGGGACACGAATCCACCATCTTCTCAGTCTGTTGGCTTTCCAAAAGAGTCACTATTCCCTGTGCCAAGAACTCATCTCTTGATTTACTGGCCTGTCTTGTGGCAAGCAGTATGATCTTGGACTTGGTAACAGTGTTACAAACCACCCAAAACTCAGTTACAAACCACCCAAAACTCAGACATTTACATACTCATGATTATGCAGTTTGGACTGGGCTTGTCAGGCCAGTTCTACTCTGCATCATGCTGGGACTAGAACATCCAAGAAGTCTTCTTCAATCATGTAACTGATGGATGCCTCAGCTGGGGTGGCTGTACGTCTCTCCCTTTCTGCACACTTCCCCACGTGGCTAACTTGGGATTTGTCATAATGGTGCTGGGTTTCCAGAAGGAGCATACCAAAGGGACAAACCCAATGTGCAAGTGCCTATCAAACCACCACTTAGTTCACACCAGCAAATGTCCCATTAGCAAAAGGGTCAAATCCAAAGTTAATGCTGGAGGGGACTATACAGGACATTAATAGCAGGAGACAGGGTTCATTGGGACCATAAAAGAACAATCAACCCAAGACACCAATATGGGATTTCTGGTTCAAAAAATTGATACCAATGAGTATACTAGGCCAGCTTCTGACCCAGGCTCCTACAATTGATGAACAGAATCCATGTTTTGTTCTTTGAAAATAAAAATCACAACAGAACTAACCTCTGAGAAGTTCATTTTTCTTGAGTGGACCTATTAAATCAAATGACTAGTTTGTTATTCTACTACAAACTATATGGATGACATTTAGCATTTGTTGCTCAGCTAACTTTTACTCCTTCCTAGTTCTTTTTACACAAGATAAATAGATGGAAAATATGAGCTGGTTTGAGTTAGAGCTAGAAAATTCCATTCCTTCAGTATCAGCCTTTCTCTTGACAACCTAAATGGCTATTTCAAATTTGGTGATTAAGAATGTACTTTTACCAGAGGCTATTGCTAACGGAGTTCAGACTCCTGCTCCTGATTGCACCTGTGGAGGAATGAGTGTGTCGTTGGCAGAGCAGCTGTAACCTCTTCCTGCAATAAGCCAGCAATTCACTGACCTAGCACCAACTGCCGCCATTGATTTTTCTATACAGATAATTGAAAACAGCTCGTATGCCTGTATTTCATGCCCATCATCAGTGCATCAGTGACATTGAAAAGGCCTTAATTCCTGTGAATATATCATGGTCCCTGTTGCAAACTTTAGGTTGGAGCTGAAGAAGCATTTTCCTTTCTATGGAAGTACCAAAAAAAAACCCCCCAAAACAAACAAAAAAACACCTAAATTCGGAGGAGCCAGGCCAAACATAATTTCAGAACTGAAATGAAAAATCATGGATAG
Source organism: Balaenoptera ricei (assembly GCF_028023285.1). NCBI lineage: Eukaryota > Metazoa > Chordata > Mammalia > Artiodactyla > Balaenopteridae > Balaenoptera > Balaenoptera ricei. The sequence continues at coordinate 16,430,739 of NC_082647.1, read as the reverse complement.
TGGAAATTTAAAGAGACTTCAAGCAATGGGACTAAACACAGAAACTGAAACTGAACCTTTGCGGTATGTGAAGTACATACAGAATATCACTACAACTTAAATATTGTCAGAGGTTTTAATGTCATGAAAGAGTCTTCAAAAGTTTGGTTCTATATCCTCCGAGTTTAGAACTTTGGTGGTTTTCAGAAGAATGAAGATAGTTTAAAAACAGGTAAATTTAAAATAAGAAGACTAATCCAAAGACTTTTAAACAAATTGTTGATACACATTGAGCGTGTATGCATGCATTTCCAAAAGGACAGCACAGTGGTTTCCTCTGAAGTTGTCAATACCTGCTGACTGACATACTATGAAACCAGACCTTAGGTCAAGCTGATGGAATTTTTTTCCATTTTCATTTCAAACTTTTTTTTAACTTTTTATTTTCTTTTAAATTGAAGTATAGTTGATTTACAATATTGTGTTAGTTTCAGGTGTACAGCACACTGATTTCAGTGTGTGTGTGTGTGTGTGTGTGTGTGTGTATATATATATATATATACCTTTTTCAGATTCTTTCCCTTATAAGTTATTACAAAATATTAAGTATATTTCCCTGTGCTATACAGTCGATCCCTGTTGGTTATCTATTTTATATATAGTAGTGTGAATGTTAATCTCAACCTGCTAGTTTATTCCCTCTCCTTTCCGCTTTGGTAACCATGAGTTTGTTTCCTATGTCTGTGGGTCTCTATCTGTTTTGTAAATAAGTTCATTTGTATCATTTTTTTTAGATTCCACATATAAGTGATATCATATGATATTTGTCTGTCTGCCTTACTTCACTTTGTATGATAATCTCTAAATTCATCTAAGTGGCTGCAAATGGCATCATTTCTTTTTTTTTTATGGCTGAGTAATATTCTATTGTGTATATACCACATCTTCTTTATCCATTCATCTATTGATAGACATTTAGATTGCTTCCATGTCTTGGCTAATGTAAATAATGCTGCTATGAACATTGGGGTGTGCGTACCTTTTCGAATTACAGTCTTCTCTGGATATACTCCCAGGAGTGAGATTGCAGGATCATATGGTAACTCTGTTTTGGTTTAAGTAACCTCCATACTGTTCTCCATAGTGGCTGTACCAATTTACATTCCCACCAACAGTGCAAGAGGGTTCCCTTTTCTCCACACCCTCTCCAGGATTTATTATGTGTAAACTGTTTTATGATAGCCATTCTGACTGGTGTGAGGTGATACCTCATTTTAGTTTTGATTTGCGTTTCTCTAAATAATTAGTGATGTTGAGCATCTTTTTATGTGCCTGCTGGCCGTCTGTATACCTCTTTTGGAGAAATATGTATTTAGATCTTCTGCCCATTTTTTGATTGGGCTGTTTTGTTTGTCTGTTTGTTTGATATTGAGCTGTATGAGATGTTCATATATTTTGGAAATTAATCCCTTGTAGGTTACATCATTTGGAAATATTTTCTCCCATTCTATAGGTTGTTTTTTCATTTTGTTTATAGTTTACTTTGCTATGCAAATGCTTTTAAGTTTTAATTAGGCCAATTTGTTTATTTTTGCTTTTATTTTCATTACTCTAGGAGGTAGATCCAAAAAGATATTGCTGTGATTTTTGTCAAAGAGTGTTCTGCCTATGTTCTTCTCTAGGAGTTTTACAGTATTTGTTCTTACATTTAGGTCTTTGATCCATTTTGAGTTTATTTTTGTGTATGGCATTAGGGAGTGTTCTAATTTCATTCTTTTACATATAGCTGTCTAGTTTTCCCAGCACCACTTATTGAGGAGACTGTCTTTTCTCCATTATATATTCTTGCCTCCTTTGTCATAGATTAATTGACCATAGGTGCGTGGGTTTATTTCTGGGTTTTCTATCCTGTTCCATTGAACTATATGTCTGTTTTTGTGCCAGTAACATACTGTTTTGATTACTGTACCTTTGTAATATAGTCTGAAGTGAGGGAGCCTGATTCCTCCAGCTTCCTTTTTCTTAAGATTGCTTTGGCTATTCGGGATCTTTTGTGTTTCCATACAAACTTAAAAATTTTTTGTTCTAGTTCTGTGAAAAATGCCATTGGTAATTTGATAAGGATTATATTGAATCTGTAGATTGCCTTGGGTAGTATGGCCATTTTTACAACTTGATTCTTTCAATCCAAGAACACAGTATATCTTTCCATCTGTTTGTGTCATTTTCGATTCCTTTCATCAGCAACTTTTAATTTTCAGAGTACAGGTGTTTTGCCTACTGTACAGGTATGTTTATTGCTAGGTATTTTATTCTTGTTGATGTGATGGTAAATGGGATTGTTTCTGTAATTTCTCTTTCTGATCTTTTGTTGTTAGTGTATAGAAATGCAAAAGATGTCTGTCTATTAATTTTGTATCCTGCAACTTTACCGAATTCATTGATGAGCTCTGTAGTTTTCTGGTAGCATTTTTAGGATTTTCTATGTATAATATCATGTCATTTGTGAACAGTGACAGTTTTACTTCTTCTTTTCCAATTTGGAGTCCTTTTTTTTTTTAAACATCTTTATTGGAGTATACTTGCTTTACAATGGTGTGTTAGTTTCTGCTTTATAACAAAGTGAATCAGTTATACATATACATATGTTCCCATATCTCTTCCCTCTTGCATCTCCCTCCCTCCCACCCTCCCTATCCCACCCCTCTAGGTGGTCACAAAGCACCGAGCTGATCTCCCTGTGCTATGCGGTTGCTTCCCACTAGCTATCTATTTTACATTTGGTAGTGTATATATGTCTATGCCACTCTCTCACCCTGTCACATCTTACCCCTCCCCCTCCCCATATCCTCAAGTCCATTCTCTAGTAGGTCTGTGTCTTTATTCCCGTCTTGCCACTAGGTTCTTCATGACCTTTTTTTTTTTTTCTTCTTAGATTCCATATATATGTGTTAGCATACTGTATTTGTTTTTCTCTTTCTGACTTACTTCACTCTGTATGACAGACTCTAACTCCATCCACCTCACTACAAATACCTCCATTTCATTTCTTTTTATGGCTGAGTAATATTCCATTGTATATATGTGCCACATCTTCTTTATCCATTCATCCGATGATGGACACTTAGGTTGCTTCCATGTCCTGGTTATTGTAAATAGAGCTGCAGTGAACATTGTGGTACATGACTCTTTTTGAATTATGGTTTTCTCAGGGTATATGCCCAGAAGTGGAATTGCTGGGTCGTATGGTAGTTCTATTTTTAGTTTTTTAAGGAACCTCCATACTGTTCTCCATAGTGGCTGTATCAATTACATTCCCACCAACAGTGCAAGAGTGTTCCTTTTTCTCCACACCCTCTCCAGCATTTATTGTTTCTAGATTTTTTGATGATGGCCATTCTGACCGGTGTGAGATGATATCTCATTGTAGTTTTGATTTGCATTTCTCTAATGATTAATGATGTTGAGCATTCTTTCTTGTGTCTGTTGGCAATCTGTATATCTTCTTTGGAGAAATGTCTGTTTAGGTCTTCTGCCCATTTTTGGATTGGGTTATTTGTTTTTTTGTTATTGAGCTGCGTGAGCTGCTTGTAAATCTTGGAGATTAATCCTTTGTCAGTTGCTTCATTTGCAAATATTTTCTCCCATTCTGAGGGTTGTCTTTTCGTCTTGTTTATGGTTTCCTTTGCTGTGCAAAAGCTTTTAAGTTTCATTAGGTCCCATTTGTTTATTTTTGTTTTTATTTCCATTTCTCTAGGAGCTGGGTCAAAAAGGATCTTGCTGTGTGATTTATGTCATAGAGTGTTCTGCCTATGTTTTCCTCTAAGAGTTTGATAGTGTCTGGCCTTACACTTAGGTCTTTAATCCATTTTGAGTTTATTTTTGTGTATGGTGTCAGGGAGTGTTCCTTTTATTTCCTTTTCTTCTCTGAATGCCATGACTAGAACTTCCAAAACTAGGTTGAATGAACGTGGTGAGAGTGGGCACCCTTGTCTTGTTCCTGATGTTAGAGGAAATGCTTTCAGTTTTTCAGCATTGAGAATTATGTTAGCTGTGGGTTTGTCATATATGACCTTTATAATGTTGAGGTATGTTCCCTCTATGCCCACTTTCTGGAGAGTTTTTTATCATGAATGGATGTTGAATTTTATCAAAAGTTTTTTCTGCACCTATTGAGATAATCATATGGTTTTTATTCTTCAATTTGTAAATGTGAAAAATCCTTGCATCCCTGGGATATCATGATCATGGTGTATGATCCTTTCAATGTATTGTTCGATTCAGTGTGCTAGTACTTTGTTGAGGATTTTTGTGTCTATGTTCATTGATGATATTAGCCTGTAGCTTTCTTTTTTTGTGATGTCTTTGGTTTTGGTATCAGGGTGATGGTGGCATCATAGAATGAGATCGGCAATATTCCTTCCTCTGCAAATTTCAGAATAGTTTCAGAAATACAGGTGCTAACACTTCTCTAAATGTTTGGTAGAATTTGCCTGTGAAGCCATCTGCTCCTGGACTTTTGTTTGTTGGGAGTTTTTTAATCACAGATATAATTTCAGTACTTGTAGTTGATATGTTCATATTTTATGTTTATTCCTAGTTCAGACTTCGGAGATGGTAACTTTCTAAGAATTTGTTCATGTCTTCTAGGTTGTCCATTTTATTGGTGTATAGTTGCTTGTAGCAGTCTCTTGTGATCCTTTGTATTTCTGTGGTATCGGTTGCAACTTTTCCTTTTTCATTTCTAGTATTGATTTGGGCCCTCTCCTTTTTTTCTTGAGGAGTCTGGCTAAAGTTTTATCAATTTTGTTTATTTTTCAAGGAACCAACTTCTAGTTTCATTGATATTTTCTATTGTTTTATTAGTCTCTTTCATTTATTTCTGCTCGGATCTTTATGACTTCTTTCCTTCTGCTAACTTTGGGTTTTGTTTGTTCTTCTTTCTCTAGTTGCTTTAGGTGTAAGGTTAGGTTGTTTGAGATTTTTCTTGTTTCATGAGGTAAACTGGCATCGCTATAGACTTACCTTTTAGAACTGCTTTTGCTGTGTCCCATAGGCTTTGTATCATTGTGTTTTCATTTTCATTTTTCTTTCAATATTTTTGATTTCCTCTTTGATTTCTTCAGTGATCTATTGGTTATTTAGTAACATATTATTTAACCTCCACATGTTTATGTTTTTTACAGTTTTTTTTTCCTGTAATTGATTTCTAATCTCATAACGTTGTCATTGGAAAAGATGCTTGATAAGTTTTCAATTTTCTTAAATTTACCGAGGCTTGATTTGTGACCCAAGATATGATCTATCCTGGAGAAGGTTTTGTGTGCACTTGAGAAGAAAGTGTATTCTGCTGCTTTTGGATGGAATGTCCTATAAATATCAATTAAATCTATCTGGTCTAATGTGTCATTTAAGGCTTGTGTTTCCTTATTGATTTCCTGTCTGGATGATCTGTCCATTGGTGTAAGTGGGGTGTTAAAGTCCCCCACTATTAATGTATTACTGTCGATTTCTCCCTTTATGTCTGATAACATTTGCCTTATGTATTGAGGTGCTCCTAGGTTGGGTGCATATATATTTACAATGGTTATATCTTCTTCTTGGATTGATCCCTTGATTATTACTTAGTGTCCTTCTTTGTCTCTTGTAACAGTCTTTATTTTAAAGTCCACTTTTCTGATAAAGGTATTGCTACTCCAGCTTTCTTCTGCTTTCCATTTGCATGGAATACCTTTTTCTATCCCCTCACTTTCAGTCTGTATGTGTCTCTAGATCTGAAGTGGGTCTCTTGTAGGAAGCATATATATGGGTTTTTGTCTCTATTCAGCCAATCTGTCTTTTGGTTGGAGCATTTAGTTTGTTTACATTTCAGGTAATTATCAATATGTAGGTTTTTATTACTATTTTTGTTAATTGTTTTGGATTTGTTTTTGTAGGTATTTTTACCCCTTTCCCTTTTGTTCTCTTCTCTTGTGGTTTGTTGTGTTTGGATTCCTATTTCTTTTTTGTGTGCATATCTATTATAGATTTTGGATTTGTGGTTAACATGAGGTTTTGATATAACAGTCTATCTATCCATGCATGAGTTAAGTTGCTGATCTCTTAATTTAAAATGCATTTTTTTTATAATTAATTTTTATTGGAGTGTAGTTGTTTTACAATGTTGTGTTAGTTTCTACTGTACAGCAAAGTGAATAAGCTATACGTATACATATATCCCCGCATTTTTGGATTTCCTTCCCATTTAGGTCACCACAGAGCACTGAGTAGTTTCCTGAGCTCTACAGTAGGTTCTCATTAGTTATCTATTTTATACATAGTATCAATAGTGTATATATGTCAATCCAAATCTCCCAATTCATCCCACCCCCTTCCCTTCCCCACCTTGGTGTCCATACGTTTGTTCTCTACAACTGTGTCTCTATTTCTGTTTTGCAGATAAGATCATCTATACCATTTTTCTAGATTCCACGTATATGCATTAATATACAAGATTTGTTTTTCTCTGTCTGACTTATTTCACTCTGTATGGTCCATCCACATCTCTACAAATGACCCAATTTCATTCCTTTTTACAACTGAGTAATATTTCATTGTATATATGTACCACATCTTCTTTATTCATTCCTCTACTGATGGACATTTAGGTTGCTTCCATGTCATGGCTATTGTAAATAGTGCCACAATGAACATTGGGGTGCATGTGTCTTATTTATTTAGGCTGTGGCAGGTCTTAGTTGTGGCACACGGGGTCTTTAGTTGTGGCATGAGGGATCTTTTAGTTGTGGCATGCAGACTTCTTAGTTGCAGCATGCAGACTCTTAGTTGTGGCATGCGGACTATTGCGGCATGCATGTGGGATCTAGTTCCCCAACCAGGGATTGAACCTGGGCCCCCTGCATTGGGAGCATGGAGTCTTACCCACTGGACCACCAGGAAAGTCCCACATGTGTCTCTTTGACTTATGGTTTTCTCTGGGTATATGTCCAGTAGTGGGATTGCTGGGTCATATGGTAGTTCTATTTTTAGTTTTTTAAGGAACCTCCATACTGTTTTCCACAGTGGCTGTATCACTTTACATTCCCACCAACAGTGTAAGAGGGTTCCCTTTTCTCCACACTCTCTCCAGCATTTATTGTTTGTGGATTTTTTGATGATGGCCATTCTGACCAGTGTGAGGTGATACCTCATCGTGGTTTTGATTTGCATTTCTCTGATAATTAGCGATGTTGAGCATCTTTTAGTGTGCCTGTTGGCCATCTGTATGTCTTCTTTGGAGAAATGTCTATTTAGGTCTTCCACCCATTGTTTGTTTTTTTGATATTGAGTTCCATGAGCTGTTTGTATATTTTGGAGATTAATCCTTTGTCTGTTGCTTCATTTGCAAATATTTTCTCCCATTCTGAGGGTCGTCTTTTGGTCTTGTTTATGGTTTCCTTTGCTATGCAAAAGCATTTAAGTTTAATTAGGTCCCTTTTGTTAATTTTTTATTTTATTTGCATTACTCTAGGAGGTGGATCAAAAGAAATCCTGTTGTGATTTATGTCAAAGAGTGTTCAGCCTATGTGTTCCTCTAAGAGTTTTATAGTGTCTGGCCTTACATTCAGGTCTTTAATCCATTTTGAGTTTATTTTTGTGTATGGTGTTAGGGAGTTCTAATTTCATTCTTTTACGTATAGCTGAGGGAGTTCTAATTTCATTCTTTTACGTATAGCTGAGGGAGTTCTAATTTCATTCTTTCACATATAGCTGTCCAGTTTTCCCAGCACCACTTATTGAAGAGGCTGCCTTTTCTCCATTGTATATTCTTGCTTTCTTTGTCATAGATTAGGTGACCATATGTGTGTTGGTTTAACTCTGGGCTTTCTATCCTGTTGCATTGATCTATATTTCTGTTTTTGTGCCAGAACCATATTGTCTTGATTACTGTAGCTTTGTAGTATAGTCTGAAGTCAGGGAGCCTGATTCCTCCAGCTCCATTCTTCTTTCTCAAGATTGCTTTGGCTATTCGGGGTCTTTTGTGTTTCCATACAAATTGTAAAATTTTCTGTTCTCGTTCTGTGAAAAATGCCATTGGTAATTTGATAGGGATTGCATTGAATCTGTAGATTGCTTTGGGTAGTATAGTCATTTTCACAATATTGATTCTTCCAATCCAAGAACGTGGTATATCTCTCCATCTGCTTATGTCATCTTTGATTTCTTTCATCAGTGTTTTATAGTTTTCTAAGTACAGGTCTTTTGCCTCCTGGGGTAGGTTTATTCCTAGGTATTTTATTCTTTTTGTTGCAATGGTAAATGGGAGTGTTTCCTTAATTTCTGTTTCTGATCTTTCATTGTTAGTGTATAGGAATGCAAGAGATTTCCTTGTATTAATTTTGTATCCTGTGACTTTACTAAGTTCATTGATTAGCTCTAGAAGTTTTCTGGTTGCATCTTTAGTATTTTGTATGTATAGTATCATGTCGTCTGCAAACAGTGATAGTTTTAGTTCTTCTTTTCCAATTTGGATTTCTTTTATTTCTTTTTCTTCTCCAATTGCTGTGGCTAGGACTTCCAAGACTATGTTGAATAACAGTGATGAGAGTGGACACCCTTGTCTTGTTCCTTATCTTAGAGGAAATGCTTTCAGTTTTTCACCATTGAGAATAATGTTTGCTGTGGGTTTGTCATATATGGCCTTTATTATGTTGAGATAGGTTCCCTCTATGCCCACTTTCTGGAGAGTTTTTATCATAAATGGTGTTGAATTTTGTCGAAAGCTTTTTCTACATCTCTTGAGATGATCATGTGGTTTTTATTCTTTTATTTGTTAATATGGTGTATCACATTGATTTGCATATATTGAAGAATATTTGCGTCCCTGGGATAAATCCCACTTGATCATGGTGTATGATTCTTTTAATGCATTGTTGGAATCGGCTTGCTAGTATTTTGTTGAGGATTTTTGCATCTATGTTCATCAGTGATACTGGCCTGTAATTTTCTTTTTTGTTTGATATCTTTGTCTTCTTTTGGTGTTAAGGTGATGGTCATTTCATAGAATGAATTTGGAAGTGTTTCTCCCTCTACAATTTTTTGGAAGAGTTTAAGAAGTATAGGTGTTAGCTCTTCTCTAAATGTTTGATAGAATTCTCCTGTGAAGCCATCCGGTCCTGGAGTTTTGTTTGTTGGAAGATTTTTAATCACAGTTTCAATTTCATTGCTTTTGATTGGTCTGTTCATATTTTCTATTACTTCCTGGTTCAGTTTTGGGAGGTTGTACTTTTCTAAGAATTTGTCCATTACTTCCAGGTTGTCCATTTTATTGGCATATAGTTGCTTGTAGTAATCGCTTGTGATCTTTTGTATTTCTGTAGTGTTAGTTGTAACTTCTCCTTTTTCATTTCTAATTTTGTTAATTTGAGTCCTCTCTCTTTTTCTCTTGATGAGTCTGGATAAGTTTTATCAATTTTGTTTATCTTCTCCAAGAACCAACTTTTAGTTTTATTGGTCTTTGCTATTGTTTTCTTCATTTCTATTTCATTTATTTCTGCTCTGATTGTTATGATTTCTTTCCTTCTACTAACTTTAGGTTGTTTGTTGTTGTTGTTGTTGTTCTTCCTCTAGTTGCTTTACGTGTAAGTTTAAGTTGTTTCTTTGAGATTTTTCTTGTTTCTTGAGGTAGGATTGTATTCCTATAAACTTCCCTCTTAGAACTGCTTTTGATGCATCCCATAGGTTTTGGGTCATCATATTTTCATTGCCATTTGTTACTAGGTATTTTTGATTTCCTCTTTGATTTCTTCAGTGATCTATTGGTTATTTAGTAGTATATTGTTTAGCCTCCATGTGTTTGTGGTTTTCACAGATTTTTTCCTGTAATTAGTTTCTTATCTCATAGCTTTGTCATTGGAAAAGATGCTTGATAAGTTTTCAATTTTCTTAAATTCACTGAGGCTTGATTTGTGACCCAAGATGTGATTTATCCTGGAGAAGGTTCCATGTGCACTTGAGAAGAAAGTGTATTCTGCTACTTTTGGATAGAATGTCCTATAAATACCAATTAAATCTATCTGGTCTGATGTGTCATTTAAGGCTGGTGTTTCCTTATTAATTTTTTGTCTGAATGATTTGTCCATTGGTGTAAGTGGGGTGTTAAAGTCCCCCACTATTATTGTGTTACTGTCGATTTCCCCTTTTATGGCTGTTAGCATTTGCCTTATGTATTGAGGTGCTCCTATGTTGGGTGCATAAATATTTACAAATATTATATCTTCTTATTGGATTTATCACTTGATCATTATGTAGTGTCCTTCTTTGTCTCTTGTAACAGTCTTTATTTTAAAGTCTATCTTGTCTGAGTATTGCTACTCAGCAAAGAACTCTTCCAGGTGCCTTTTACAGTATTCCAGGGAATTGAAAATTTTTCTATTAAGAGAATTTTTTAAAGACCTAAATAAATGGAAATATGAAGGTGCAATGTCTAGTGAATATGTTGGGTAAATCAGAACTTCCCAGCCAAGCTGTAACAGTTTCTGCCTGGTCATCAAAGAAACATGTGGTCTTGCATTATCCTGATGGAAGATTATACATTTTCTGTTGACTAATTCTGGATGCTTTTCCTCGAGTACTGCTTTGAGTTGGTCTAATTGGGAGCAGTACTTGTTGGAATTAATTGTTTGGTTTTCTGGAAGGAGCTCATAATAGAGGGCTCCCTTTCAATCTCACCATATACACAACATCACCTTCTTTGGATGAAGACTGGCCTTTGGAGTGGTTGGTGGTGGTTCATTTTGCTTGTCCCATGATCTCTTCCATTCCACATTATTGTGCAGTATCCACTTTTCATTGTCCGTCACAATTTGTTTTAAAAACCGAACGTTTTCATTACATTTAAGTAGAGAATTGCATGAGGAAATACGGTTAATATGGTTTTTTTCACTTAACTTACGTGGGACTCAAACATCAGAGCGATTAACATAACCAAGCCGGTGCAAATGATTTTCAGTGCTTGATTTGGATATTTTGAGTATGTTGGTTATCTCCTGTGTGGTGTATCATTGATTGTTCTCAATTAATGTCTCTATTTGATCACTATCAACTTCAACTGGTCTACCCAACAGTGGCGCATCGTCCAGTAAGAAACCTCCAGCATGAAACTTTGCAAACCACTGTTGACATGTTCAATCAGTCACAGCAACATCATACACTGCACAAATCTTTTTTTTGCATTTTGGTTGTGTTTTTCCCTTTCTTGAAATAATAAAGCATAATATGACGAAAATGTTGCATTTTTTCTTCCATCTTCAGTATTAAAACGGCTACACAAAAATTCACCAATTTTGATAAGTCTTTTGTAAATGCACACTGATATGACAGCTGTCACTTACAATCTAACAGTTGTTTTGAATGAAGTTAAAGATAACTAAGTGCCACTAGAGCCATCTTATGGAAAAAACTGTAGGAAACTTTTGGCCAACCCAATTATTTCTGAGATTTTGGATCATCTTTACTATCATTACTCTGAATTCTTTTTCAGACAGGTTCCCTATTTCCTCTTCATTTATTTAATCTTGTGGATTTTTACCTTGCTCCTTTGTCTGCAACATATTTCTCTGTCTTCTCATTTTGTCTAAGTTACTATGTTTGAGATCTCCTTTCCTCAGGCTGCAGGGTCATTGACACTCTTGCTTCTGGTGTCTGCCTTGGGTGGGTGAGATTGGTCCAGTGGCTTGTGTAGGCTTCCTGGTGGGAGGGACTGGTGCCTGTGCTCTGGTGGGTGGAGCTGTATATTGTCCTTCTGATTGGGCAGGGGCATGTCAGGTGGTGTGTTTTGGGGTGTCTGTGAGCTTAGTGTGACTTTAGGCAGCCTATCTGCTGATGGGTGGGTTTGTGTTCCTGTCTTCCTTGTTGTTTGGCATGAGGCATCTAGCACTGGAGCCTGCAGGCAGTTGGGTAGGGCTTGGACTTGGACAAGGTGGAGACTTCCTGGAGAGCTCTTGCCAATCAATATTCCCTGGGGTCAGGAATTCTCTGGTGGTCCAGCATCCTTAACTCAGTGCTTCCACCCCAGAGACTCAGGCCTGACCCTCAGTTGGGGAAGCAAGACCCTGCAAGCCGTGTGGTGAGGAAAAAAAAAAGGGGGGGCGGTGAGGGAAGAAAAAAGATAGACTAACAAAGCCCAAGACAAGTAGCAAAGACAAAAACAAACAGTTAACAACAACAGTTAAACAAAGAAAAAAGAGGGCTTCCCTGGTGGTGCAGTGGTTAAGAATCCACCTGCCAATACAGGGGACATGAGTTTGAGCCCTGGTACGGGAAGATCCCACATGCCGCAGAGCAACTAAGCCCATGCACCACAACTACTGAGCCTGCTCTCTAGAGCCCATGAGCCACAGTTACTGAAGCCTGTGAACCTAGAGCCCGTGCTCCACAACAAAAGAAGCCAACGCAATGAGAAGCCCGTGCACCGCAACAAAGAGTAGCCCGCACTCACCGCAACTAAAGAAAGCCCACGCGTAGCAGTGAAGACCTAATGCAGCCAAAAATAAATAAATAAATTTATTAAAAAAAGAAAACAAACAGATAAATAAAACCCAAGACAAATGGTAAAAGCAAAACCACACAAACAAAAACTAACAAAGAAACATACACACATACAAAAAAAAGAAGCAAAAACAAAGAAAACAAAAAACAAGAGAATAACCAGACATATAAAAGATCCCAAAAAGGAAATCAAACAATTAAAAACAAAACTAACAAAAACAAAAGACAAGAAACTAAACAAAAGCAGAATACAAACTAAAAAAAGGCAAAGGAAACAAAAAATAAACACACAAAAACGATAAAGAAAGATTAAAAACAAAACATAAGAAAGCAAGAAAAAGACTCAAAACACTGAAAAAGTAAAGTAAAAATAGAAAAATAAAAAATATATTAAAAAAATTTTTAATAAAAAAATTAAAAAAAACAGCAGAACAAAACAAAACATTAAAAAGATAGTAATAATAATATTTTTCTGGAGTCTCAGCTGTCAATGTCCTTGCCCCCACTGTGAGTCATAGCCAACCTGCGCCTCCCCAGGAGGCCCTCCAACACCTCTAGGTAGGTCTCTGGACCTGCTGTGGGTGCAGCTCTTACGCTGACCTGGCCCAACTCTTGCATGTACTTGCCTGCATAGACCGGTCTCAGTTGTGGGAACGCTCATTGTCCATTCAGATATTCCATATATGCAGGGTTTACCAAGCTGATCACAGGGATTTAATCTGTGGCATGTGCAGCTGCATGGAAAGATTTTTGTTCTTCTTCCTTAGTCACCTCACCCCTGGGGCTCAGCTGTGGTTTTAGCCCCAACTCTGTATTTTGGCCACCCACAGCGGTCTGCTCCTGAGGCTACATTGGAGCACTCGGGTCTGCCCCAGTGAAGACAGGACATGGAGTTGGCATGGCTGCTGGGGTCACAGGAGCCCCAGGGGTGACAGGTGAGTGGTGGGGGGTAGCCAGTGGCCATCAGATATCCGGTCCCACTAGTGAGGACGTGTGCTGGGCAGCTGACGGCCACAGGAGTGAGAGATCCGGCCCCAGTGGGAGCCTTTCCTAGTGCCTGGTGGCCATTATGAGAGGAATAGCCTTGGTGGAGGCCTTTCCTAGTGCCTGGCAGCAGGCATGAGAAGGCCAGCCCTGGTAGGGGCTTTTCCTGGTGCCTGGTAGCAGACATGTGTGTCTCAAATGCATTTCAAATATCCTCCATTTGTACTCTCCTCCTCTCAAGATTACTGGTTTTGATACCATATTTGTGTGTGAACGATTTCCTACCTTTATTGTATGTTTGCCTTTACTGGTGAGCTTTTCCATTTCATAATTTTCTTGTATCTAGTTGTGACCTTTTCTTTTCTGCCTAGGAAAGTTCCTTTAGCATTTGTTGTAAAGCTGGTTCGGTGGTGCTGAATTCTTTTAGCTTTTGCTTTTCTGTAAAGCTTTTGATTTATCTGTCAAATCTGAGAGCCTTGCTGGGTAGAGTTTTCTTGGTTGTAGGTTTTTCCCTTTCATCTCTTTAAATATATCATGCCACTCCCTTCTGGCCTGCAGAGTTTCCGCTGAAAAATCAGCTCATAGTCTTATGGGGGTTCCCTTGTATGTTATTTTTTGCTTTTCCCTTGTTTCTTTAAATATTTTCTCTTTGTCTTTAATTTTTGTCCATTTGATTATTATGTGTCTTGGTGTGTTCCTCCTTGGGTTCATCCTGTATGGGACTCTGCTTCCTGGACTTGGGTGACTGTTTCTTTTCCCATGTTAGGAAATTTTTCAGCTATTATCTCTGCAAATATTTTTTCAGGCTCTTTTCTCTCCCTCTTCTCCTTCTGGGACCCCTATAATGCAAATGTTGGTGCATTTGACATCCCAGAGGTCTCTTAAACTGTCCTCATTTTTTTTCATTCTTTTTTCTTTATTCTGTTCCATGGCAGTGATTTCCACCACTCCGTCTTCCAGCTTACTTATCCATTCTTCTGCCTCATTTATTCTACTATTGATTCCTTCTAGTGTATTTTTTCCTTTCAGTTATTGTATTCGTCAACTCTCTTTTCTTCTTTACATATTCTGTTTGCTAAAAAATTTCTTTTAACTTCTCAGTCTGTGCATCCATTCCTTTCCCAAGTTCCTGGTTCATCTTTATGATCATTACTCTGAACTCTTTCTTGGGCAGACTGTCTATGCCCACTTCACTTAGTTGTTCTTCTGGGTTTTTATTTTGTTCCTTCACCTGGAACATATTCCTTTGCACTCTCATTTTGTTTAAAACTCTATTTGTATTTTTATGTATACAGTGGGTTAGTTATGTTTATTGACCTTGGAGAAGTCACCCTCTGTAGGGGATGTCCTATGTGCCCCAGCAGTACACTCCCCTCTTATCATCTAGGGCCAGGGACCAGCTAGTTCCACTGTAGGTGCTGACCTGTGTTTGCAGACTCAGTTCCACAGGCTGCCAGATCATGCTTTTCTTGCTTCTGGTGTCTGCCCCCTGGTGGGTGAGGCTGGTCTAGAGGCTTGTGCAGGCTTCTTGGTGGAGGGACTGGCGCCTGTCCACTGGTGGCTGGAGCTGGGTCTTGGCCCTCTGGTGGGCAGGGCTGTGTCAATGGGTGTGTCTAGAGGTAGCTGTGGGCTCAGGAATTCTTTAAGGGAGCCTGTCTGCTGATGACTGGGGCTGTATTCCACCCTGTTGGTTGTTTGGCCTGAGGTGTCCCAGCACTGGAGCCAACAGGCTGTTGGATGGGGCCAGGTCTCCATGCCAATGGCCCAAGATGGCTGCATGCAGCCAGAGTTCATGTAGGTAAACATTCCCTGCTATGTCCACTGCCAGCTTTTATGATACCAGCGAGAGCCACGGCCATCTCCTGTCTCCACAGGAGACCCTCTGGCACCAGCAGGTAGGTCTGGCCCAGGCTCCTATAGAGTCACTGCTCTCCCAGTCCTGTGGAGCTCCTACAATCAAGACTCCTGGGCCGGGGAGCCTGGCATGGGGTTCAGAGCTCTCACTGCTGTGGGAGAACTTCTGCAATATCATTCTCCCATTTGTGGGTCACCCATCCAGGTAGTATGGGATTTGATTATATTGCAAGTGTGCTTCTCCTACCGTTTTGTTGTGGTTTCTTCTTTGTGTCTTTGGATGTAGAATGTCTTTTTTTTTTTTTTGGTGGATTCAGTCTTTGTTATTGATGGTGGCTCAGCCTTCAGTTATGATTTTGGTACGCTCATGAGAGGAGGAGAGCTCAGGGTCCTTCTACTCCACCATCTTGTCTCTCTCCTCTCCATTTCAAACTTTTGGGTGTATTTCTTGCACATTTTTTTCTCAATCTAAGTTTTCAGAGTTGTACCTTATTTATCACTGTCAAAGTTTTATATCTTTAATTTTAAAGACATGCTTACAACAAGCTACCGGGAATAAAAGGATTGAGGCAAACTTAATGTTAGGACTTCAATGTCAGACCAACTGGATTTAATGAATTAACTGCTCGAAGGTGAGAGCATTTTACCTGTCCCCTGCCCCACAGTGCAAAGAACAGTGCTAGAAATATGATAATATGCATTTTCATCAATGTAATGATCCCCAGCATATTTTCATAGGTGTAACTTACTGAGTTCTTACTATGTGCTAGGCATTGTTCTAAATATTTTTCTAGCAATATCTCATTTAATGTCCATAACAATTCCATTTGGTTGTGTTTTCTATATTTCTGATGAGGAAACTGAGGTTCAGAAAGAGAGAGCTACGTGAACAAGTTCACCCAGTTTCTAACCAGCAGCATAGGTGCCAAATCCATGACTGTCCACGCTGCTTCAGAAAATGCCAAGCAGAAAAGAAATCCACCATGACCTAATTAGATTGAGCAGTGAAGGAGAAACATCCTTCCTTGTTATCAAGACCATATCCTCCATGTAGTTGTAACACATAATGGATATTAAGCATCCGTCCTCTGTGTAAGTTCTGGTCCTTTCCATCTGTATGAAACTGAGCTAATTATCTTTACACCTTTGAAGTGATAGCCTGTAGATTTGAGGAACTAGCAACCTGTGGCTTGCTGTATCGATCTCTGGGAATAAACGCACACAGAAAATTCCAAGGATTGAATCCTACAACAGGTGTGGGGTTGAAGCCATGGATGTCTTATAAAAAGACATTTTAGATTTTTTAAATGCCAATCAGTGTGAATACTAGGGCAAATACTACTCAAACGGTAAACTTTGGGGGAGGCTTTAGCAGTTTCCAAAGTGAGAGCTTTGAACAGTGATCATTTTGACACTTTTTCAGCTTTATAATGAATCTTCTATAAAAAAGATTTCCGTCAGAGAATCCCACCACTTGAGAGAAGAAAGAGGCCCAGAGACCATCAGTTGTACAGTCTTGTTTACAGATTAGGAAACTCGGGCCCAGGGAAAGCAAGAAACATACTTGGCTCCTCTGGAGCAGAGCTGGGGCTGGAACCCAGTGTATTCTCTTCTACCACAGTATCTGTTTCATCCGCATAGTCCCTTCAGCTGGAATCTAAAGCATTTGAACATTGCATTGTGACACAAGTTGCAGATGCGAAGTCCCTGAGCTTTGGTGAAATCTCCCTGTCACTAGTTAGCTATGTGATCTTGTGCAGTGTTTTAATCTCTTGGAACCACAGTTTTCTCCTCTGCACAGTGCAGTTGATGGACTTGCTATCTGGAATCATTTTACTACCATAACATGTTACTCTGTGATTTTAATCTATTCGTGAATGAACTTCTACTTTTCACAAAGCACGTGATCTTCTTTTTCCTCATTAAGATTCTCTGCATTTCTAATGAAAAATGACTTTGGAACCAGAATTCCAAAGACAGACAAGCTCTAAGTAAAAGATAAGATAGACATTTTCAGATATGCAAGAACTCAAAAATTAATTTCCCTAGTTCCTAGTTTTAATAAGCAATTTGTGGCTCTACTTCAGCAAACCAAGAAACTAAGATACACGTGGGCATCAAGAAGTGACAAGACAAATGCAGAAGCCCAGAAGAAGAACATCCTAAGGAGATAATTGGTCAGTTCATCAGAATTAGAACAGGAAGCCAGAGGACTCTGAGAAGGATGCCTTCACGAGAAAGAACGGAATGGATTCCAAGAAATATCAGGGAGCTAGATGATACTAGGGACATATTTTTTAAAAATTACGTGTGTATGTGTGTGTTTTATCTTTCAACAAGAACAAAGAAAAATAACGAGCACCAAGAGAAAGAAATTCATAAAAACTAAATCAAAGAGTCTAAATATGAAGGTAGAGCGATCCAAAAACAGTCAGAAAAGTGAAATTCTTTGATCCAGGTGAAGGAACATTGACTTTCCTTGGCATTGGGGTCATGGCCTTGAGTGGTTTCAGGAAACAGTGTGATTGTCACACACTGTGACCCTCTGCAGTGCATACTAACATGCCAGGCTAATGAAACTCCACGCCCCTGCTTTCAACTCTTAGAATAAAATTGGACAACACATAGAACTTCTAATATTGGTACCAGACAGGGTATAAAAGTTTACATCTGTAACAGGGAATATAGTTAACAGAAGTTGAGAAGGGGAAGAAGGGAGAAAAGATGGGAATGTGCTAAGATTCACACAAAATCTTATTGGTTGCCTCTGTGACCAGAGAGTGGCAGGAAATGGAACTGAAGTGGGACAACACAGGAGACCGTAATGTTTTGTTAAGAAATAAAAGCTGGGTAGACAGTAACAGGCATTATTCCCAGCCTCGTGTGAGCTGGTTATTTTTCCTCCTCATCATTTTGGGTGGTTCTTTCTCCAGTCTCAGGTAGTCTCCTCACTAGCATACACTGATAAGTATTTTACTGACTACTTGAGTTGGGGGGGGGGGGGGGTCTCTGCAGATCTCTGGGGTTCTCTCTCTGTTCAGATCTCTCTTCTCTAGTACTCGGCTCCATGAGCTCTAGCTGCCTTGGTCTCCCAAGTTCTCAGCTCTGTCTCCCCAATTTAGGAAATCTGCCAGGCTCTCCCTCAATTTCCCCTCCCTGAGCTACTGCCAGGAAACTCTCTGAAGTCTGTAGAATGGAGAAATCATAGCGCTTATCTTATTTGATTCTCATCAATCAGGGATTATTGTCTTTTTTTTGCCTCAGTTCCAGTGTCTTAACAATTATTGTTTTATATACAGATTTTTTTTTATTCAGTTGGGAGAGTAAATCTGGCCTCTGTTAGTCCATCTTGAAAGCCGAAGTCATTTTTAAAAAAAAATTCTGCTTTATCAGAGATCTCTTTTAGTTTCTGCCTTCCCAGACAGCCAACTCTTCACTTACCTCCCAATTTTGAAAATCTAATTTAACCCCCTTAAAGATAATATTCACACCAACTCCATGTAATAGCCAGTAACCAAAGAAAAGAAACTAATTGTAGTTCTAATTTTTATTCTATACATTTCCACACAATTCACAATACAGAAAAAGTGTCCAAAAAGTAACTGTAGCTAGTCATTTCTTTTTCAGAGATTAGTTCAGTCTCCCAAATTAATTCCATTGAAAATCTCTGTAGAGCAACACAGTGATCAAGATACTTTGTATAAATAGGAAATGCAAGAAAATTAGGGAAAAATACTTTATGACTTTGTTACAAAAAAACTCCATTCTTCCCCACCCCACCCTTCCCACCCACCCTCCCTCCATTTCATATTATCCGGATCCTACTTCACCTGGAAATAAAACTTCATCACCCTACTGCCACGGATGCTACTCTTTTTTGGATTCCACCTGCCGGCTGGCAGCTTTGCAAAAGCATGGCTCTGGGATGTGATAGGGCAGAATCAGAAATCATGAAAGAGCCCTTTATAATGTGACTGCAACTCTTCCTACAGATATAGCCTTTGAGAGTGGACTACCACAGCCAAGGGCACTCTGGATGCCCAGGAACTTTTTCCCACGCAGGAATCAAATTAAATGAAATATATTCATTCTTATGGAACTGAGATTGTCCTCTATTTCTTAATTCTTTACAGGAATGGTTTTCCTCATTTTCAATCAGCTGTAGTCCATATAATATGCAGATTCATGGCTGTCAACTTAATTATTGGTAATTAAAAAAAAAAAAAAGACAGCCTAGCTAACCTTTAACTGAGACTAATGTGGACCCTAACTTATCAAAGATGTGTTTTGCAAAATATTCTATTGTGCTAGAATATTTTGTCTATAAAATTTCCAAATCTCACTCCCCAGGATGGCAAGAACCCCACACTTCCCAGCCCACAATCAGGATGTTAGCAAGCAACAATCTAGGTTCCAGTTGCATTGGAAATTATACACGTCATCAAAGCCTCAGTCCAACCAATGGAGGAGGGGGGCAGGGAATGAAAGATGTTACTGTTAATAAAACCCAAAAGGTTGGGAACCATTTGGATTCATTACACAAGGTGCAGTAAATATCAAAGCTAAACTCTATCTTAAAAGTTGATATATCTCACTAACCTATTTGAGAGAAATTACCCATAAATTTAAAACAAAATACAGGATAAACCAATTTAGGGGTGTCATCTGTTTATTTTTACAATTTGTAAACATCTCCTATCTCTGTAATTCTTAAGAGGAAAGGTTATATAGTCTCAGAATTTGTAAGGATTATGAAAAACTTCCTAAGTTGTCCTTATTTTTCTCAAATTTTATCATAGATCTGCATGAGTCTGTGGTCTAACCTCCTAATGAACACTTAGAGAAACTCCTTCAAAATCAAGCCAGTCCTTTGGAAAGCTCTACTAGAAAGTTCTTTCTATTAGCAGAATCCTGTTTTCCCCTAAATTCCAGACATAATCTAATTCTTCTAAGCAGTATATGTTGAAAATTTCACAACTGATACTCCTTGAAGCCACTCTAAACAAGTTCAGGTTTTGTCTATACCTTCTGAATTTGCTTTTCATGAGGATCAAAGTTTGCTGAGGGTGTATATTATTTATTTGTGGGTCACCATGGCAATTTAAGACGAAGAGCCTTATTATTGTACTACACTTGAGAATTTTTTTCCCCCATTACTGTTTTTTCTCACCTCCCCAAGAGAGAGGCAGGAGGGGCGGGGGACAAGATGGAGTGGGGCAGTTCTCAGAGCAAGACTCCAGATATGGGCCCACTTTTCAAGGCCATCTCAAGAATGACTCCCACCCCCATCCAGCCAACCTGAAATCTAGGAGCTCATGGAAGCAAGGGAAGGATGGCAATTAAGACTAGTTCACAGGCAGAAACATCACAGAACATTAGTCTGGGGATATGAGGTTGAGCCCTAATTCATGACAGTAAGTTATAAAAATTGCCTCCATGTTTTTTGTACCAGAAAATACAGGGATCTTCTGCCCCCTTCTCCAAGCCCCAGTTCCAGCTGCACACCCCAAACAAAAAATGGGTAGAAAGTAGGAAACTGAACACTAGATCCTTTGTTTTCACTTCAGTTCCTGAACTTGTGACTGTTATGCCTTTGTAGAAACATATCTTATTCAGGAGATTTGGGAATTGGCAAACAGTGGTGGGTGTTACGTGTGTGTCAGCAAAGCAGATTTCTTTTAGGGTCATGAAATACTGGCTTCTAAATGATCTGGGATATATTTGCAATGTCTGCTGTTTTTACAAAAACACTTTCATTGCATCTATATGGCAGGAACCTGAGAAAAGGGGCTCTGATTGAGTTCTGCCTCAGTCCAAAATCATAGAAATCGAAACCTGGAAAACATCACAGATGTCTTTTAGTCCAAGCAATTGCTTTAACATGATCCCTGATCTGGTTGTTCAATTTTCACTTACATACTAGAAGAAACACTCGCTGCGATAAGTTCACTGTTTTTGGAAAGCCCAATCCACTTTTCTGGATGTAATGTTTAGGGAAAATGAAACCCTTACATAAGAAATAAAGCGCCTCCTCTCCATGTCTGTTGTGATCTCGTCTGTCCTTGTTTTATTCTGCAAACTGTCCACCCTACAGAACTTGAACCTCACAGTCCTAGTTAAGCCATCTCCTCCAAACATTCCTATTCCTAATCCAAATTTGGCTGCTTCCCAGATCAAACACCCCTCTTCTACGTATTCATCAAACTGCTCACAGAGGTGCCTTGTAAACACAAGATTCAGAACAGAAGGATATCTCAGGCCTATCCGTTCTTTCTACCTCAAGTGTGGCATCTTCCCATAGATGCATTAGACCTCTACGTATGTGACTGTGTATGATGGATTTAGCTTTGTATACCCACCCCAAACTTCAAGCAATGGAATCTTGAATGGCAAGACCATTTCAACACTTTTTGGTGCAGCATTCTGAAATAATATTATTCCAATAGTGACTTCCAAGGAGAGAAAATAATACCAACATTTTTAAATGCTGAGAATCACAAAGTAGAGAAGCCAGAGAGTCCCCTTCAGTGTTATTTCGTGAAATCCATCCTGGTACCAAAACATTTCCCCTTTTTTTCCCCTTGAAATATGTCCAAGCTGATAAGCCTCTGAGAGCAAAAATCCTAAATTTTTAACATCATATTCTCCCTCAGTCCTAAGTAACCCACGCTGTGGAATCTTAGGTAAATATTTTTTCAAGGGTTCACCTTCTAAATGATGGAAACCTAAATGATGGATGTAAAACAGCATTGAAAGCAATGGTGGAAAATCACTTAGAAAACATCTATTGTAGACACGTTAGTCGGTAATATCTAAAGATCTTAGTTGTGCTATAGTTCTACCACTTACTACATGAATCTGTGTTAGTTGAATTCATTGCTCTGAGATTCCATTTATTCATTTAAAATGCACTATCTGCATTATCCACCTCAGGGCTTTGTACTGAAGCTCAAAAGTGTCAAAAATGCATCAAAATGCTAAAGCAGTAACAGTCTAAAATTACCGAAATTGTTACTAATAAATTGTACAGATTTGAGTTGTTGAAATTATTTTTATTGAAGCCTATATGCACTGAATGATTGAGAAACAAGATAGTTTCAGTTGTTCCCATCACTACAGTCTCCCATGTCAGATGCCATTTGGCTCAAAATACTGAAACTATGGAAAATGGGTAAAAACCAGAATCATCACTTTCTTATTTCCATGGGTAAACCCTCCCCTGTAATTATCATGCCAGTAGCAGAAGCCAAGGCACTTTCCATGATTGCCTTTCATGTACATTTACTTGGACCCCAAATAGATTTTAGGCAGAATTTTCTTCTGTGGTTATACCAGATTACATTTAATTCTAAGAATATCAAATCACAGCACTTTTTTTATATTGAATGGACAGGAAAACAGATTTGTAATAGGACTTTACTTAAGAATGTCTAAGAATATTCATTAAAATCCATAATGCTTCCAGAAGTATCTTGGAGTAACTTATACCTCTTAGTATGCTTTCTTTTCATTAGCTCTTAAATTCATGCTTAGTTTTAAGATTTTTAGATGATAACTAAATGTCATTCTCTTTAAAGACTCTGTCACAAAGTGATGTTTTAAAAGATTAAAAGTCAAGATTTTTATAAAATTTTAAAATGAAATCCTGCCATTCAACAAAGTCATTTTAAAAGAACATTTAAAAAACTCCCAGAATCTAATCCAGTCCCCTCAGGTTCATGTCCCGAGTCACAACACCCCTCCAGGTGGTTATGTAGCCTCTGCTTAAATACTCCCCATGACTAAAAGTTTCTAATTCTGGGCCCACTCTACTGTTTGACGATATTTATGCTTCACCTTTATATTCGGTCAAAATCCATTGCAAGTTTTGCCTCTTGTTCCTAGTTCTGTCCTTGAGAAATAGGATAAACGTTTTGGCTCTCATTTTAGTAGTGTTTCTAAGTCTCATCTTAAAGTCTTGGTTTCAAATCCATTTTTTAAGAACAGTGCCAAGACCCTAAGGAAAAGCAAATGCGAACTATTTCTTCTTTCATATTCTCATTTCATATCTCATAGAACTAAAATATGGCTAGCTGAAGAGTGATGGCACAACAAAGGCTGGCCCACAGGGCATGTTCCCCTAGTACCATGGGCTTCTCCTGTACAGAACTTATCAGATTGGAATTTGTATGTTCTCCTAGACGGAGCTCCATGAGGTCAAGAGTTTTGTCTCTTGCATTCATTCTTATATCCTTGGTATGGTGCCTGCATCCGAGTAAATGATAGACATATTTAAAAATAAATGATTAAATACATAATTGTATGATCAATTTTGTGAACAGATGATTGCAGGTAAAATGACTGAATTCATGTATAAAGAGACTCTAGAATCTGTCCACCATGACGATACCATCCAGTATTCAAATCTCTACTTTAAAATGTAATGCTTCAACAGCCTAAGAATTACTTTTTCTGCTTTTTTGGTGGGGGGGGGGACCAGTTCAGTAACTCTTGGTGTCCTGCACAAGCACGTTGTCAGGAGCACTATTCCTTGCTTAGTTCCTATTTTTAGGTTTCTTATTAAACTGTGGGGAGATGGTCTACAATCCACAGACGGCCAGTAGGGGTATAACAGGCATATAACCCAGTCACCCAGGTGACGTCATGGAGCACACTGTTTACATTGCTGGGTGTGGAAGCAGCTGCTACGATTGTGTACTTTTGTGGTGTGACTACGACAGAAATTTGCTAAATCTATCTGGGAGATTACTTCTCAGAATAAGGCCTATTGTAAATATACAAGATGATCAAGGTCAGTGGAAGTCTATTTCTCCTTCAGGAAAAAGGGATACTTGTCCCAGAGAGTAATTTCATTTTGATCCATTTTGAGCAGAACATCTGGGGGAGGCGGGCAACTGTATTTCAGAATCATTGAAGGTAGTGGCAGAAAGTCCAGGAGCAGGACTGTTGCCATGGCCAGACAATCAGAAGGACTAGCTATGGGGTGATGACCAGGACACTGAAAAGGGGTGGAGCCAAAGTCAGTCTGAGAGGCTGGGCAGAGAAAAAACCATAGGACTTATAAAAATCAGCTGAATATGGCATTTAGAGAATAAGAAAGTGGAGATATTCAGAGATGGTTCTACTAAGACCTGGGCAGAAGCTATTTTATACTAAATAAATGTTAATTAGAAAACTCTCTAATGGATGTTCTACTTTTTCCCCCTAAAATGAAAATAATCCATTTAAGTAGAGCAATTAGTAGTTTTATTGGATGGTTATGACAAGTCAGTTTAACAACCATCTATTTTATTTTTAAAGAGCATAATCGAATAAAATATCATGCTGTTCTCAGTGATTTCATTAGCTACTCCTACTAGAAGGAAGCCTAGCTACTCGGACCACACCCGTATCCAAGTGACTACGACTTTTCGCGGTAGCTTACCAGAATTAGATATCATTAGGCAGCCTACTGAGTGAATCCTGTAACTCAGCCTTGTAAAGGGGTATAAGCATCACAGAGGAAGAAACTCTCCACTTGAGATCCACAAATAGCATAAACAAGTCTCTGGGCTCAGGTAGGTTTCATGCTTCATGGAAGGTAACAAAAACAATTACGAGACCTCTTGGCCATAGATTTTATGACACAGGCAAGAGCAAATGCCATGTGCAATTGAAGTGCTCCAGTCATAGAACTAAGCTTAGTAATAGTAAAAATAACAAAGAATAAATGAAAAATTTCTATGACCTTATCTTTGCCTGTTGGTGTTAACTACACAGGCACAGATGACTAGCATGCTTCTAAAATGGTTTTTTAAACCTATGCAATATATGTGTGTATAGGACATAAACACATATATGTATACAAATAAATGCATTCCTATATGTGTACTGGGGCTTGTGTATGCACAGAGTATTTCTGACATAACATACAAGCAACAATGTTTATCAGTGTTCCCGCTGTTTATCTCTGGGGGGCGGGACAGAGGACACCACACCAGCAGAGAGGAACAGCTTGACTTTGCATGTGATACTCTTCTGTGGTATTAGAACTTCTTATAAAAAGCACGTTCTACTTTTATAATTTAAAAATAAGCAGTTAAAATAAAATTGACATGTAAAAAAATAAAACTGCTGCGCCCACATTTTCTAAGACATGGATATTGTGAGGAGTCTAGTCAATAAATTCCAGAAATCCTTTAGGCAAAGAAACTGTGACTAGGTCTAAATGAAAACTACCTACTTGTTGAGTATCTCTCAATGCAAACGGATCTGCCTACGCACTAAGGCCAGCTAGGACGGAAGGATGGGGAACAACGGGTAACGTGAGGCTTTCCAGCAGCTGTCACTAGTTTCACGGCTGTGTACTTGCCAGCTAAATTCTCTGTTTCAGAAATTGCATTCATTTTAGGTCATAACCTCTATAGAGGTAACCAAAACTCTCCAAGTGAAATTCCCGGCTGTGGTGTTTATTTCATTCTTGGCTTCTGTTCTTTATCAAGTCCTTGAATGTGATAAAGCAGAGCTCAACTGGGTTCTTTTTCATTAAATGTGTAATACTGGAATATAAGGCTTCACAAATGACTACCTTTAAGGTTATATAATGTTCGCTTTTAATAACTCTCCATTTCTCATGCCTCTATAAGTCTAATCTAAAAATGGAATCCCAGAGCAGACAGTACCACGACAGGAAAGGCTCTTCTGAGCCAAACACAGAGGAATGGCAGCTAAGCTAGCTACTCTTGGCAGTACCATCTCAGTTGGTTTTGTAGAAAATTGTATTTCTATAGGTATATAGTTTTATGTCTTTTGAAGTAATGTGGCTTTTCAGACCAGGGCCAGACTATTGCTTCTGTACTTCCAGATGGCCCATTAGAGGGGCTACTACCTACCCTAAGCTGCGTTGGAAACTCCTGAGCACATGTTCTTTGCTCTTTCTAAAGCCCAGGACTGTCACATGCAGTGGCCAATTTTTTAAAAAAGCTACAGGAGGTAGATTTAATGTTGAAGCCATTAAATAGGTCACTGTTCTGATCATTTTTCATGTTTTTTTTTTTTTTTTTTTTTGTAAAACCTAAGTTCTCTAGGTGTTTGCTTTTTCAGAGATATTTGCCTTGGTCCTATGTCATTCCCCATCAATAATGTAGGACATTGTCTTTCTTTTTCTGCTTTGGAACAATTTCCAAATGCACCAGGACCCCTACAGTAGTCACTACCTCATCTATTTCCATATCAAGGATTTACGTGTGACTTCAGTTGGAGCTATTTGAATTGGCCCATAGCCACCTGTACCCTCAATTTTCTCTGGGCCGCTTTGAGGCATCACAGAGAAACATGAGATGGTAGTTGCTGAAAGCAGAGTCCTTCATCCCAGCAGTGGCAGCTGGTAACTGGCTGCATAGCCAAATGCTTGGCTCAATCTAGGGAATGGAAGGCACCATTCAAAGCCAGATTCCAGTCTGCCATAAGGATTATATTTCTGTCATCACAACATCTCCTTGACAGTCCCACCAACTGGAACACTCCCAGCAGAAGCCCAGTGATCAAATTCTCCCGGAGCTTTTTTTTTCTCCTAGCTTCTGGAAATAATCTACTCCAGTCCCTTTTGCCCTCACCAGAAAACCCAAAACATAGCTCCATTTCTAAGACTGATGTATGGAAATAGATTACTCACAACCAACCCATTCTCCCACAGCTGGAAATAATGCCAACAATTTGATTTTGAAACAACTAAGGACAGACTTAGTCCCCATCCACTGAGAGGCTTTTCCAACCTAATACCTTATATATCATCTTTGTACTTTCAAAATGATGATACGTGACCAAAAGTGGTTCAGATAAGCAAGGCATCACCACTGGAGCTTTAAATTAAATGTAGAGAGACAGTCATTTATGTTTACATGCAGAAACACTAGGGAAACACTTTATGTCTAAGAACTAAATGGAAGAAAGCTCAGAAGACATCAGTTTAGTTTAAAGCAAAAAGGTCACCCACTTTCACTTTTGCCTTATACCCAAGTCAAGTAGATATTTTCAGTGAAAGAAGACTTTTTCTCCTGATACTTTAGTTATCATAGAGTCCTTAATAGAGGTGCCTGTAAGTACCAATGATCCGTGGCAGGATTAGAAGCTGTAATTCTACTGCCAGCAAGATGTTCCTGGCTAGACTCCCACAGTAGTCTGCACTAAGAACATTCTGGTAGGGGAAACAGAAAAAAGAATATATTTGACCAACCTGTACATGAAAAATGGGGCTATAGTGCTATCAGGTATTACCTTGGAACCTGACAAGTAGTAGGTGAGGCAGCCATCAGAAAGATCCAGGCATCTCGGAAATCTGGCAGTGGAACTCATAAAACGAGGCTTTGTCCTTGGGACAAGGCTTACTTGGGGTAATGAAAACCAAAACCTTAGAAGGAAAACCTAAAATGGGCCCCCTCTCACCACTGTACCTGAATCTTTTAGCCTCTGTGCAACATTCCAGCGACTGTTTTCTTGCTTAAGTGAGTTACTTTGACATATGTTGCTACTTTTGCTTTTGCTGTTTTATTTCCAGTCGATTAGCCTGCTTTCTATTATGTCAAAAAAGCCTAAAAGTAAACGCTGTCGTAGTGCGCCATTTCCTGTAACCACAGTTCCCACACATGGTTTTCTGCTCTGCAATTTCAGCAGCACTTAAAATTGAGTGGTTCTGCAAACCAGCTGTGGGCCTTTGTTGAATCCATTGCTCATCTCCATTGCAGCAAAAGGCAAAGATGGCTACATGTAGGCAGTACGGAGCTGGACCAACAGCCCAAGCTGAACCGGTCCTCCGTGGCTATCGGCAACAGCCCTGCCACCGGGGCTGACCCCTGGGTCCCCTCTCTGAGGTACTTCTGAGCCCAGACAACTCCCATGCCACCTTGCCACACCTCAGAGATATTGCACACAAGCTGACATTATCTTTGTGGCACTCCCCAGCTCCTGTATAACGAAAAGGGATTAAGGAGGGAGAGGAGACATGCAAAAGGTCACTAAGTCGTCTCGGTATATTTAGTCTTGGAAGTGGAAGCGGTCTGACAGTTATATTTTTGCGGGACAGCCAGAGGGTTTGAAAAGACCTTCAGAGTCTTCTGGTCTCCAAAGACTGAATGTAAAGAGAACAGATCATATCATATTTTTTAAATTGATGGGTCATTACAGTGGAATTGTGTGGTACAGGGGAAAGGTGAACGCATAGGGGGCGGAGGGAGCAGTGCCATTTATACAAACATCCTTGAATCTTTAAAATAAATTATACAGGTGAACACAGAAGTTCATGCTACTTGCTGGAAGCAATAAGGATCGAATTTTGTGGAATCTGTATTCCACAAATCTCCAGGTATCCTGCCTCGTCCTCAGTGGGCTATCATGTTCTGGTGTACATCTTGGTAGCCCTTAAAACTGGTGGCATGGTCTCGGATAGATTCTTGCAGGAGAGAGACAGATTTATGGATTCCATCAGCTTCTTCCAGGGGGGCTGCCCAATCACCAGGAGGGCACAGGTGATATGCTTATTCAGATTCTCTCAGCCTGTCTACCAGGGTCAAACAGCAGTTTCCAGGTCCTCATGGCCAATGATCTTATAGTTCTGGCGGCTTTCTAGGTAGGCTGCCAAATCCGGGTCCCCGGCCTGCTGTGCTCTCTCTTGAGGTGTCTTACCCTGTACGTAACAGTGAAAAGGAAAGAGACACAAACACTTGGGATAAGATTTTTTTTTTAAAAAATCATAGAAACAGAGCTACTCAAAGATGACTTGCTAAAAAGGATCTTTCCATGTTTGTTTGCTGTTTTAGAATTGATGAGACACTTTCAGATCTATTATTTGATAGATGCATCTCATCAAACATGTGAGATCCGCAAGTTCAAGAGAGACGATCAGTTTTCAGAGGTGGGGTTCCATCAAAGGAACCGGCGGCTCACAGAGTAACTAGGTACACAGCAGCGAACTGCGTGGCACAGTGAGTTTGGGAACCCAGATCCTTTCCAGAAGGGGGACAGAAATCACTGAACAGAAAAGCAGGGAAACGGGCATTCTGATTTCTAGTTTGGAACTCTTCCTGTTATACTAAACCCTGGGAAGTAACAAGCAGAAACAAAGAGGAAGGGATGGTCAGGAACAATCTAAAGGGGTTTCTTTGTTGGTTTCAAAGTCTTCAGTTAGGTTCTCCCCATTTAGAACTGTCTTCTCTCTCCAAAAAGTAAGTTAATTTCTGACAATAAAAGTGATGAGTGTTGATTAAAGCAAGAGGGATGATATGGGGATATATGTATATGTATAGCTGATTCACTTTCTTATAAAGCAGAAACACACCATTGTAAAGCAATTATACTCCAATAAAGATGTTTTAAAAAAAAGAAAGTACCAGAAAAAAAAAAAAAATCTTGGGAAAGTAGAAAAGCGTAAGAAAATAAAAATCACCAGTAATTCCACTATACTAAGATAACTGCTGTTAACCTTCCATAGAGTAACTATTTTATGTTTTTTTCTGTAGCTCTACACATAATTATTTTTATGAAAATAAAGCCATACATTGTTTATATACTGTTAGGTAATGTGCTTTTGCACTTAGTAATATATCAAACCTTTCTACGTCATGAAATGTTCTTCTGCATCATTTTAAATGATTGTATAACTTTTTGCAGTCTATTATGTTATATGTATATTTATACACACACAATTATTTTTGAAATGAGGCCAATGAACAGCAGTCAGCAGTAAAAGGAGGAAAGGTCTCCATTCTTTTGAATGTTTACAGACATTACTTAACACTCCTTGACGCTTCTAATTTTTGTTCCATGATATCTATTTTAAAATGATATTAAGTTTTTTAAAATTAATTTTCATTGGAGTATAGTTGATTTACAATGTGTTAGTTTCTGCTGTACAACAAAGTGAATCGGTTATACGTATACATATATCCACTCTTTTTTAGATTCTATTCCCATACAGGTTACTACAGAGTACTGAGTAGAATTCCCTGTGCTATACAGTAGGCCCTGATTAGTTATCTATTTTATACATAGTAATATGTGTATGTCAATCCCAATCTCCCAATTTATCCCTCCCTTTTCTCCTTGGTAACCGTAAGTTTGTTTTTTACATCTGTGACTCTATTTCTGTTTTGTAAATAGGTTCATTTGTACCATTTTTATAGATTCCACATATAAACGATATCATATGGTATTTGTCTTTCTGTGTCTGACTTACTTCACTCAGTATGACAAACTCTAGGTCGATCCGTATTGCTGCAAATGGCATTATTTTGTTCTTTTTTATGGCTGAGTAATATTCCAGTGTATATATGTACAAAATTATATTGAGTTCTAAGGAAAGGGTAGAGGCATGATCATTGCACCAAAGTAATTGCTCTATGTATTAAAATGCACACAAGCATTACAAAAATTATCAAACACTTCTCAGCCTCCATCTCATCTATTGCAATGGATGGTATCAAACTCAATTAAGTCTGATCCTAGTAGCCTACAAGGGAATATGGAGTAGAAGATAGAAGGGAAGTAACAATGGCTCTAGACTCTTTCTTTCTAAAATTTTACTTATTTAGTTTAGTTGGGATTTAATATTTAACCATAGCTTCAAGTTCCTATAATAATTTTATTCAACTTGGTTACAGTATTTGTAGATTATCTTGTCTTCAATGTTAATGAGGTTGGGATCCCCAATTTCCAAATATTCAGAGAGATGGACTGGGGTGGGCCTCTGAGTTGATTTTTAAGGAGCCATTTCCTATTAAGAGAAATTCTCAAAATATTGCTTCTCTTCAAAAATTTCCAGAAGAAGAACCAGTCATAATTATCATATTCAGCTTTCACCTAGCAAAAAATTACGGAATGGAAAAATTATAGGATCCCTGAAAAGGATGAAGCTCTATTACTTCATAAGGTAAGATCTATAAAACAAAATGTTGGGTGAAAGTTTATACAATAGCATGTACAGTATGACTTTACCTCCTTGAAGAAAATGAGAGAAGTAGACACATGTGGGGAGAAATCATTAAAGTTTTAATGGTATATAGGTCTAGATTGTGGGATTTCTAGTAATTTTTACTTAAAAAATTTTTTTTTGCATTGCTAGAGTTTTCTATGTGAGAATGCACTACATTTATAATAAAAGTAATAACATTTTTTGCATTTTGAGAAGAGCACATACAGATGTAACACAAAATAGAAAGGAATCTCAAGGAACATTGAGCCCATTTATTTGATTCAGAAACTTAGATTAAAAAAGAGCCATCTGCTGTGGGGCCGGGTTTCCTGGCCAGTCTTTTATTCATCCCTCTATTTCATCTTGCTCCTCCCTTCTCTTTTATCACCTGAGTTGAGACCAGTCTCTGTGTGGTAAACAGGCAATGGCCCTGCTGTGTCTGAGCGGCCCCAGCAAGGAAGGCCAAGTCCACCTCGGATCATGGCCTCAGCTGGTCCTACCTCCATGGGTTGTGTTTCTCAATCAGGTTACACATCAAAGCACCTAAGTGCAAATATCATCTGGGAAGAATATCACAGTGAAGAATTATCTGCCATTTGGAATCCTACACCCAATTAGCTAACCAGATAGGTAACAGACCAGCTAGGAACAAGGACCCAGCTTAACGAATTTGATGATAGCCTAGTGCTAACAGAATTAAGGCAGCCAGGGACCTCAGTCAGAGAGCAAGGATCTGGTGGGTCGCAAGGAAAGTGGAGAATCAAGCAATGCACCTGGCTCAGAACTGGCTCAGAAAGGAAAGAAAGGTCCACATCAGAGAGAAAGTTATGTCACAATGTACACTGCAGTTGGAGGAGACCCCAGGGTGAAGACCGCATATAAGTAGGTGCTCATCACTTAAATGAATCTAATGGGGCTGAAGTCATCAGTAGGCTTCTAAGTAATTTGTCTATGTTTCTTGACTACATTCACTGACCCCAAACTTAGGTTATTTAGTACCCACTTAATGAAATCCTCATCTATATATTAAAATTCTTCTCTGTAACCTTCTACAGTTAAGTGGCTTGTCCTTTCTTGGAGCCTACCCAGGGTGCTTTAAAACTCTCAGAGCTGACCATGATCATGACCTCAGATCATCACAGAGAACTCCTCTATGGGGTTGATCTTCTGTATGAACTCTTCTCTCTGCCCATCTCTTTCCCATGGGCTGCAGTTCTCAGTCAACAGCACTAAGCTTCAGCTCCTCCTTTACTCCAGCTTTAACCCTTTCCTTGGGTGCTCTCTGTAAACCGGAACAATTCATGCTGCGGCCCGATCTCCCATCCCGGCAGTGACTGATTGGTCATCACTTTGGCACCCATATATGGGGCCTCATAAATCATGGGTTTTAAGCTATTCTGGCTTAAGTAGCTGGAGGAGCAATTCCAAAGGGGCTTCTCCGTAGCCAGGCCACATCTTTTGCACCTGGTCCCGACCCTTCCCCTAGTGCTTTGCACCTCACCCTCTCCACACTTGGCTGCTGGCAGTCAGCAGAGGAGAGTCAGCAAAGTCCAAAGGTCAACGCGTTCAGGGGTCTATAAGTCCCTTAGGCAAGCACACCCCCTCCCTTTGTGCTTATACATTTAAACTGCAGTTTCTCTAAATGAAACACTTCATTTTTTCCTCCTTTTTCCAAAGCCCCAGGCACTTCCATAAGTACAGAAAGGATGCCTTTGCTACGGGCACAAGTGAAGGCAATGGTGCCAGGGATCTTGCCCCGTGGGAGGATGCTTGCACTCACTCATCAAGTTACCTTGGAGTCCGTTTTTCTCAGAGATGCTCCCGCGTCCACCAGAAGCTGGCACACAGCCCGGTTCCGCTGGCAAGCTGCCTTGTGCAGTGCGGTCTCACCCCTAAATCAAAGATGAAATGAGAAAGGGTTGGAGGCGGGAGTGGGAGTAGGGTAGGGGCAGCAGGGAGGGAAGTGCCCCTGCTGCTGACGTTCTGTGCCCCTCGGCGCCTTCCCTATCTGTGGGTGAGACCACGGCTGCAGGCCATGGCCAGGGGAGCTGGGTGAGGGGGTTCTAAAAGCGCCTTGAGTTAGGCATCGACTAACCCTAATATCTGACTCCAGCCTCTTTTTCAAACAGTGTTGGCTGGTCAAGTAGGCTGAGTGATTTTGTTTTAAGCGACTACTGTCTGTTTTAAGTAATACCCAATGGCCCTATGAAATAGACTGATGTGTGTAGATGTGTCTGAACAGTGTGGAGCCACTCTCTCTGTGTAGACATGTGGGCAGAGCAGGAGCAACCTAGATGGTGCACACACAGGAGCAGCGATGGAGAACCACAGCACAGTGCTTGGTAGACCATCTGGCCCTGGGAGGAGAATCTCCTGGGAACTCAACTTCAAAGACCCAGGAGATACCCAGTCTGCCCCACCTGCTGATTCCTGGTGAGTGGCAGGAGGGGGACAGCCACAGAAGATACCTGGGAGGGATGGTAAGACTCTGGGAGGGTTCCGCAACCAGAGCTGGCCCACTGGGCAGCAGGTCAGCCATCAGTATGGGGAACAGCCAAGGCAAAGTGGCTATTTCCCCCACCCCCACAGGCAGTACAGGGAGGAGGACATTCCCATTCTGGGTCTGAAATTGAAAAGGCACTTAATGCCAAAGTGTTTATGGAAAATCGAATGCAGTCCTTAGAGAGGCAAACTGGGGTGAGCGATAACCTTGCCAATGGGATTTGCGGTACGTGGACAAACTCTACGTAGCAATGGACAGTTTCTCCCTTGTCCGTAACTCATGGTTAAATCCTTCCTACTTGTCCTCCTCCATCTCTCCTTAGCCCCTCCCCACACTCCACCCCGCCCATTCTTTATCCCTTTTCAAATTTCACTGAAGTTCTTTAGAGGCTCAACATGGCTTCCAGGGTTAAATGCTTAGCCTTTCTTTGTTTCTATTTGGGGAATAGTAGCTATTTTGCCGCCTGGGAATGAGAAAGTTGAAAACAAACATTATCAGTCTGGCAACCATCCACAGAGCTGGTGACTTTCTCAACCAGGGTTTCTCTTCTGAAGCACAAAACATGGAAATGGTTGGAGGTACTATGTTCTTGGTTCTCCAGTGGTTTTATAACTTGTCCCATTCTAGACTCAGCACAGAGAAATTGTTTCACTATACAAAAAGGATGCCTTAGGGCATTAGGGCTTAATTTTCTTATAAACCTCAGTTGAGGAAGAGTAAATGTGATGGGTAATTAAGAGGTAAGTGCATTAATTTAGACTTCTCTGTAGTTCAAGGTGCATCAAAGCAGAAGTACCTCACTTGAAGGAAGTTCTAAATGATGACCAGCAACAGCTACATGTGCAATCATCATGACAGGTGCCATCTATTTTTATTGTGTAATCTTTGATTTAGAAGATTAGCACTGCACAGTTATAAATACAACTGAAAGTAGACACTTTTTCTCGCTGACATTACAATTATCAATTGTATGCCCTAGAGGCTGCATTCTTTTCCTAGATATGTTCTCAAGAAGATAATCTAGATCACATAATGTAAGGCAACACTCACGTTTCACTGTCTGCCATATCCAATAACTCAGAAGGTCCTAAAGAAGAGGAAAGCAAGATGTCCATCAAAAATAAGTTCAAAAACTAACCATTAACAAAAAATTATAGTCACAGAATTAAAATGCCTTGGGAAGCTGAATGAGTATTTGGTGACAGGGTTAATAAGACCACCTCCCCTCCAAAAGAGAAAGGATCCCTCTACCTCCCCCTCATCAATCTCTCAATCATCACCAGGCAGTATGTACAGAATGGAAGATTAAAAAAGAATGATATGGCCTCTGCCTTCAAGAAGCTTTCCAACAAATTGAAGGATAGAATAAATGAAAAATAATTAAGTGGCTACCTAGGGGGGAAAGGGAGAATCATTCTCCAGCAGCAGGTTGTTTGGGATGTAATCTTATGTAGTATAGCATGAAAGCTATGAGAGACCGTATTATTAAGTGTCCCTTTCTCTGACATAACACAGCAAATTACACTAAGTCAAGATATTATCCAGTCCAATCTCTTTATTTTAGAAATGGGGTAAAATTCTATTTTTCATGAGATTTCCCTTCCAAAATCTGGAAAAAATGTTGTTATATATAAACATCAAATGATTATAGATGCTTCATCAGGAATTAAAATGTTCTGTGCTTGCACATTCACAATTTCTCATTTGTTCACTAATTTATTCATTCAACCTGCAAACACTGCTTGGAATGCTCACCTTTCCCCCCAACCCTTCACACAATTCCTTACCTGCAGGTATCAGCTGACACACATTTTCTCCACAAAGCCCTCTATCTATCTCCCCACTCCTAATACTGCATTAAATGTCATGCCTTTGTGTTACCTCACTTTGTGTACTAACCCTATTTCCTAAAATGGTGGGGGGGGGTAATAATAATTAATCATCCAAATTGAGACTATCCCTGACAAGTAGGTATATATGATCACCTTACCGATCATGACACTTGTCTCTCTCCACAACTAGACTCTGGAAAAACCCCTTGAAGTTGTGGCCAATGTCTTGTCCACCTTCCTTGGTGACTGGCATGGAGCCTGGTGCCAAGCAGAGGCTTAAATGTTTGGTTGAATTAATGAATAAATGTGTTTGGAAGGGTCAAACATAACTCTAGGTATTGAGCACTGTAAACTTTAGAAGTATGATCCTGGTGATTTCCTCCCCATATGGGCAGATATCATTATCATTGAGCATTTATTTATGTAACTACTTACTACATAATTAGAAGAAAGTCCTAACCTCATCTTCCCTAACTATGAAAGTCAGTGGTCAGACACTGATGAAAGAAACTGAAGATGACAGAAACATATGGAAAGATACACCGTGTTCTTGGATTGGAAGGATCAATATTGTTAAAATGACTATACTACCCAAGGCAATCTACAGATTCAATGCAATCCCTATCAAATTACCAATGGCATTTTTCACAGAACTAGAACAAAAATTTTGCAGTTTGTATGGAAATAAAAAAGACCCCAAATAGCTAAAGCAATTTTGAGAAAGAAGAACAGAGCTGGAGGAATCAGGCTCCCTGACTTCAGACTATACTACCAAGCTACAGTAATCAAAACAGTTTGGTACTGGCACAAAAACAGACATATAGATCAATGGCATAGGATAGAAAGCCCAGAAATAAACCCACGCACCTATGGTCAACTAATCTACGACAAAGGAGGCAAGAATATACAATGGAGAAAAGACAGTCTCTTCAATAAGAGGTGCTGGGAAAACTGGACAGCTACATGTAAAAGCTTGAAATTAGAACATTCTCTAATAACCATATACAAAAATAAACTCAAAATGGATCAAAGACCTAAATGTAAGAACAGATACTATAAAACTCCTAAAGGGAAACATAGGCAGAACACTCTTTGACATAAATTAAAGCAATGTCTTTTTGGATCTGTCTCCTAGAGTAATGGAAATAAAAACAAAAACAAATGGGACCTAATTAAACTTAAAAGCTTTTGCACAGCAAAGGAAATCATAAACAAAATGAAAAGACAACCTCCAGAATGGGAGAAAATATTTGCAAACAATGTGACCGACAGGGGATTAATTTCCAAAATATACAAATAACTCATACAGCTCAATATCAAAAAACAACCCAATCAAAAAATGGGCAGAAGATATAAATAAACATTTCTCCAAAGACAACATACAAATGGCCAAGAAGCACATGAAAAATGCTCAACATTGCTGATTATTAGAAAAATGCAAATCAAAACTACAGTGAGGTATCACCACACACCGGTCAGAATGGCCATCATTAAAAAGTCTACAAATAACAAATGCTGAAGAGGGTGTGGAGTAAAGGGAACCCTCTTGCACTGTTAGTGGGAATGTAAATTGGTACAGCCACTGTGGAGAACAGTATGGAGGTTCCTTAAAAAACTAAAAATAGAGCTACCATGTGATCCTGCAACCCCACTCCTGGGCATGTATCCAGAGAAAACCGTAATTTGAAAAAATACATGCACCCCAATATTGTACTATTTACAATAACCAAGACATGGAAGCAACCTAAATGTCCATCGACAGATGAATGGATAAGGAAGATATGGTACATATATACAATGGAATACTACTCAGCCATACAAAAGGATGAAATAATGCCATTTGCAGCAACATGGATGGACCTAGCGATTAAGTGAAAGACAGAGAAAGACAAATATCATGATATCACTTATATGTGTAATCTAAAAAAAAGATACAAATGAACTTATTTATAAAACAGAAACAGACTCACAGATATAGAAAACAAGCTTATGGTTACCAAAGGGGAATGGGGGTGGAAGGGATAAATTAGGAATTTGGGAGTAACCTATACATGCTACTGTATATAAAATAGGTAAACAACAAGGACCTACTGTATAGCACAGGGAACTACACTCAGTATTTTGTAATAACCTATATGGAAAAAGAATCTGAAAAAGAATATATATATATATATATATATATATATATATATATATATATATATATATATATATAACTGAATCACTTTGCTGTACACCTGAAACTAGCACAAAGTTGTAAATCAACTAAACTTTAATAAAAAATAAAGAGAAAAAAGAAAAAGAAAATGTTCTGTGTACTGAACATCAAAAAAAAAAAGAATGAAATACATCAAAAAAAAAAGAATGAAATAATGTCATTTGCAGCAACATGAGTGGATGTAGAGATTATTATACTAAGTGAAGTAAGTCAGACAGAGAAAGACAAACATCATATGATATCACTTATACATGGAATCTAAAAAAAAAAAAAAAGATGCAAATGAACTTATTTACAAAACAGAAATAGACCCACAGACATAGAAAACAAACTTATGGTTACCAAAGGGGAAAGGGGGCAGGGAGGGATAAATTAGGAGTTTGGTGTTAACATATATATACTACTATGTATAAAAGAGATAACCAACAAGGACCTACTGTATAGCACAAGGAACTCTACTCAATATTTTGTAATATTGAAAAAGAACATATATATATAGATACATATCTGAATCACTGTGCTGTATACCTAAAACTAACACAATATTGTAAATCAACTATACTTCAATTAAAATAAAAAAGTCATTGGTCAAGGAGAAAGGGGACTTTCACAATCCTCCTGGTCATCCAGGAGCTAAATCACTAACTTCACCTCCTCTCTTTCCCATCTACCAGTCATCAAGGCTGGGTGAATCTTCTCTTGCAATGTCTGTCCTATTTGTTGCTCCTACTTGTACTATTTGACAAATAAGCTTCCTAAAAGGTCTCTGTCAGGAACATATTAGCATGCAGGACTTTTACTAAGAAAACATAAAAAAGATCTTGCAACATACAGATTTCCAGGTTTTAAATTCATCATATGTCCTGTGTCTCCCCAGGTATTTCAACACTGAAGTTCACAGTCTTTCACTTGGAACTACCCTTCCTCAATTTGTTCTCAAGGCTCCATTTTTTTTGCATAAGCTAAACTGGTAATGCACAATCACCCAAATATTTCTCAGGCTCTCCCAGCTCTGAGAGCTTGCTCTCTCCACTCTTGCTACCCAGAGAGGGATTTTCTACCCACACACCTAAGTCTTACACATTCTTTAAAGACCAGTCTGTGACAAGGTCCTCTGAAAAGGCCACCTTTAACACATGGAATCAACCTGTCTTCTCTTTGACAGAAGGAATCAATCAACAGAAGAACTCCCATAACACTTATTGGAGTCTACCCTTGTACTGTGTATTTGCTTTTCAAATGTATGCCTTATCTCCTTAAATAAATTATTCTACATCTTTTAAATGTAAGAATACTTGGATTATTTTTCATATCCTTCTAGCATGTTCCCTATTTTACAGGTTCAACAAGGATTCAATTCATTCATTTTTGTTCCTCAGTCCTGTGATTCTAAGGAAACATTAATGATAATCCACCCCCTCCCTGCCCTGTACCCCCTGAAGTGCCAAGCAGTCCAGCGCAGTGATTAAGAGTGAGGGTCTGGAGCTGAACCTCCTTGGTTTCAAATCCCAGCTGTATCTTCCACTCACTAGATCTTGGGCAGGTTCATTTTATTTCTCAGCCCCTTGATTGTCACACATGTAAATCAGGGTTAATAATAATATTTATCTTGCAGGTCTGTTATGAGGTTTCATAAGTTAATACAAAAAAATGTGCTTAAAACAGTAGCTGGGACACTGCATGAAATGCCTAAAGTTTAGGTATAATTAAGTGTCCTACTCTCTGACATAACACAGCAGGTTACACTAAGTCAAGATACTGGAGTATCAATGAGGGAAGGAGATATAAAAGGGTGCCTTGGCTCCCACTTACATTTGAAGTAAGTGTTGACTCCAATTCTGTGTCCTGAGAACCAGTCCTCCAGGCCTTTTCAATCGCTGATGAGGCATCCTCTACAAGGTCAGGAGCAAGAAGGCTTACAGTGCCCAATGGTCCCTTTAGAAAGCGCCTTCAGCAAAGCCATTCATTTTGAAAGGAATTCCATGAACACAAGCAGCCCGGCCTCACCAGTGTCTGTTCCCATTGTTACTGATAATTGTGTAACTGAGCAGGACCTTCCCGGGACAGATCCCTCCTCCCATGTCCTCTGCTGTAACTCCTCTCTGGAGTACCTAGACAATAGTATCTGATGCACACTTCCTGAGTTGTTCTACAGATGCTAAAACCACCACCAAACAGAAAAAGTTAACTACTTGTTGATCATGAGCCCCCAGACCTACTGGCACCTAAGGATTGATAATGTTAACCCCTGGGACACTGCCCTGTTACCTCACCATCAACCAATCAGAGAATTGTGCATAAGCTGATCCCATACCCTGTAATGCCCCTCCCTTACCTTGCCTTTAAAAATACTTTGCTGAAACCCTTTGACGAGTCCAGGGTTTTGGGGCACGAGCCACCTGTTCTCCTTGCTTGACCCTGCAATAAGCCTTTCTCTGCTCCAGACTCCAATGTTTCGGTTTGTTTGGCCTCACTGTGCGTCGGGCACACACGAACGTGTGTTTGGTAACAACTGCACAAATTTTTAGGCAACAGGGGCCTTGTCTCAGTTCCTCCTTTCCTCAGCACTGTCACTTGGTGCTCTCAGAGCTGCACCCACAGTGGGTCCATGGACTCTGGGGTCCACGCCTCCATGCAGTGAGAGGATGCTGAAGCAGTTTCATCTGCGCTAAAATGGCAAGGATTTGACACTCTGAAAGTGGGACAAGGAAGAGAAAGAAGCTTGTTCCTCAACTTTCTGACAAGAATCACTATAAATGAAGCCAACCCAGAAGGATTCCAGAGCTGGTCATCTAATCTGCGGAGTCAGGCACGCCTGGAGCTGTTTATTGTCTCCCCCTCCCCCTTTAATCCTCTGCAGCTGACAGAGATGAGAAAAAGAGCTGCTGATACTAAAACAAGATCCTTGTGCTCTTAATATCCAAAGAAACTTCAGTTAAAGGTTTCAGGAACAGCTCTGGAAAGATGGACTTAATTAACTGATAGCAAGAAGGGGCTGCAGAAGAGAAAAGGGGAGGAGGAGTGATTGCCAGGTGCAGCCTGAGACAAAGCTGTGGTTTCCCTCCCTATCTGTGTCTTCAGTGACCTATAGGGAGCTACTCTTACTAGTACAGCATGCTGTCTAATAGTGTACTGTGTGGGATGGTAGCATTGGTGTAAGATTTGGAGGTGGAGGCGTAGCCAGAGAAATAAAAACAATCAACAAAGACCATAAAAATTTTCCCTTGAAAGAAAAATACATGTGAAAAAATAGCAACTATGGTTTTTGGAAAAGTTAATTTTAGTCTCACTCATAAGGGAGAGAACAGGAGAAAGAGAAAACATAAAGATGATGGAATTCCTTCAATATATACCAATGGGGAACATTTGGGTTTGGGCTGAGTTTGTATTTCATGAATACATATATCCTGATTGTGATACCATGCATTTCCCCTAAGGAGTTTGAAGGAATGCCATTAAATTGTCAGCAGAGAATTCCCGATTGTTCCCTGAATATAAAGGGAAGTCTTGGCTCTCTGTCCTTCCCAGGATTTACTGAAATATCCACACTCCATTCCATAGCTAACCTGCACCAGAAGATGACGGTTGAATCTCTACTGAGGGGATATGGGTACAAATTTCTCCATGAAATTTTCATAAGATGATCATTGCCCTTCTGCAGCCCTGTACCAGTTGTCACTAGAACGCTGCATATGATACTCATTTCAAACTACCCTGTGCTGTGGTTGTTTATCCATGTTTCATTTCCCTTGCTGGGCTTTAGGAATATGGAAGGCAGAAACCAATCTCATATTATGGATGAGTTTTGGCAAGTCACCTAACTTTACTACCCTTCAGTTTTTACCACCTGTCAAATAGAGATAAGAGAACTTACCTTGTAGGATTGTTGTAAGAATTAAATGTATGAATACATGTAAAGCATTCAGAACAGTAAAGATGAGCAGTGATTATTACTATAACATTTTTCTTCAAAAGTGCATGGGACTGGGCTTCCCTGGTGGCGCAGTGGTTAAGAATCCGCCTGCCAATGCAGGGGACACAGGTTCGATCCCTGGTCTGGGAAGATCCCACATGCCGCGGAGCAACTAAGCCTGTGCGCCACAACTACTGAGCCTGTGCTCTAGAGCCCATGAGCCACAACTACTGAAGCCCGCATGCCTAGAGCCCGTGCTCCGCAACAAGAGAAGCCACTGCAATGAGAAGCCCACGCACTGCAACAAAGAGTAGCCACCATTCTCCACAACTAGAGAAAGCCCGCACGCAGCAACGAAGACCCAATGCAGCCAAAAATAAATAAAAATTAAAAAAAAAAATGCATGGGACAGAATTTTTGTATGAATGAATGAATGAATGAATGAAACATTTAAAAATCCACTTGGGCCCTGGCCAATATAGTTTTTCTCAGAGAGAGATCCATAAATGGAACATGGATTCAAAAAAAAGCTATGCTATATGAGAAATGGTCTGAAAAATATGGGAAAGAAAAATACATTGTGGGGAATACACATCAGTATTCCCTGGTGAAGGCCAGGGTAGCTTTTCTTGCTTCGAAAAGAAGCGAAACTTCACAAACTTCCCAACATGAAAAAGGGAGCAGCGTGGTAAGTAGTCAAAGCTTCCAAATGTCAAGTTTGCTGGCCAGTCAGTGCTCATCGCATAGGTTCTTCCACTGAACTGATGCGATTTTATCATCGATACTGCACTTGTATTATATATGATGTGTCTTTTGTCACATGCATCCTTTAATTTGCTTCCCACACCGAGGCATCCAAATCCCCTTTGCTATTCCTACCAACTCCCCGTGGCCTCTCTCTCTCTCTCTGGACCTCATTTCCCATTAGTCTCCCTGACGCTGCCAGCAGACCATTCCAAATCCTCCTCTGCCCCAGGACAAAAGCTGCACAGATGTGGGGAGAGCTGGCACTGGGAACTCTTAACAGCACCATCATCCTGTCCCAGCAGGATGGTGGTCGTTTCTCTCGGGGACCAGAGGCAGAAAAAGGGGGGGGGGGGTGAAAAAAAGAAAAGAAAGACTGAAGGCAGAAAAAGAGGGAAGACAAAATAAGCCATTGAAATCAGAAAGGAAATGCATGAGTGAGATTTCTATCAGGAAACACAGTAGGGGGCAGAGGGGTGGGAGCTGGGAGAATAAAAACAAAAGAGCAAAATGTGCCGGGGTTGGGGGGGGGGGTGGTAAAAGACTAAAACACCATAAAAGTGTCTCGGAGGGGTAACACTAGGGAGGAGGGAGTGGGCAAAAGTATGGCTGAAAGGAGTTGAAAAGCAGGAACCGCCGGGGGGGTGGGGTGGGGGTCTCTCAGCTGGAATCCCTCCCACATCCTCCTCTCTCCGCCCTGTCCCTGTGGAATTCTTAAGCTCTCTCCCTCCTCCGTTCTCTTTTCAACCCTCCCAATGCCCAAATTCCAGTTCTTCATAAAGGAAAGCAGCATGTCGTGTATTTGAGAGAAGTCGTCCCAAAGAAGATGCGGGAAGAGAAAAATTCAAGCCTCCTGTGGCTTTTCAGAAATAACCACAGGTCCCGTGCCCCCCAGACCCTCAGCCTGGATTTCAAAGAGCTCTGAGAAGAGAACTTCGTTGCTGAATGTGGTGTCTGGGAGAATGACTAATCTCTCACGACTCCCGTTCAGAGGGCAGCATCCTGATTGTGGACCCCACTGCTCAGCGTCAATAAACGGTGAAGGAGAGGGCAAAGCAGAGGGGAGAGAGGGGCTCCCTGGAGTAAGGACGCAGAAAGCAAGCAAGCCGCATCAGTCATGAGCCTTGAAAAAGGCCGACTGATTTCTTAGGACCCTTGCCATTAAAGGCATCTTTACAGGCAGGTCTTTGAACAGTTTTTAGGATTTATATAATAAGACATAAAATGTAAAAAACTAAAACTTCAAGAGGTTTGCAGCAACTGAGATTATTAGGAGGGGCATCTCTTGATCTTTGGCACAGTGGAAAAGTTGTATTCATTTATCTTTTTATTTACATGATTTCAAACTGATCAGACCCACCCACTCTGCAAACCTAATGCTAATTTACAAACAACGATGCCAGTCTGGTAGAAATCCCTGAATCCCAGCCTCACAGAGGCATCTTCACAAAGGATAT
Source organism: Balaenoptera ricei (assembly GCF_028023285.1). Classification (NCBI taxonomy): domain Eukaryota; kingdom Metazoa; phylum Chordata; class Mammalia; order Artiodactyla; family Balaenopteridae; genus Balaenoptera; species Balaenoptera ricei. Next base: position 16,386,784 of record NC_082647.1, on the reverse strand, counting down.
TTTCCATCAGATCAGGGGAATTTCAGAGTCATCATCATTATTAAATTAGGCAAGACTATTCACTGAGCAGAGATCACATTAAGAAGATGATTACAGAGAAAGGGTCATGTTTTCTGTGTACGTGTCCCCGACTTCAAGAACATGATAATGTAAAAGAGTTTCTGTAATTGAAATGAGATGAATAGTTCTACAAAGATACTTTCCAATTCTAAATGCACAGTTTTATAAAATTATATCAGCAACTGAAGATATTAAAACAAATGACAACAGAAATGGTTGAGCCAAAGTGCTTAGCTCTTAAGGAACATGGAGAATTAGGCTGACAACGTCAAAAGATTTTACATCCATGTTCCTGAATAACTAGAGATAATGAGGTTGATGTTAAGAATGAAATTGACCATGCCTATCAGGTTGATAAATATTAATTTTAGTAAAAATCAACTGCAATTCAGTTTCTATTATTTGACTGTAGTACTAAAAGGTTAAAAATTGCCACCCATCAATATACAGTGATCCTTGGAATGTAGATCATAGTAAAATTTTATTTTCAAACAGAAGAGACGGATTTTGCTTCATGATCTCCAGTCTTTCCCCCCATGTATCTACTGGCCAATTGGAAACCCTGGTGAGGCAGACACAGTGACCATGAGAACTGTTTGCCTGTGAGTGAAGTTGAGGTGATTACAAAAATCTCAAGTGTTTTCTCATTAGTATAAATATTAAACCAACTAATTTACAAAAGCTAACCAAAAAAATTAGAAAAATAAGCTTCCCCCTACCCCAAGTTACTAACAAATTCCTTGTGTCCTTCAGTTTTGACACACGGAGCTGTATCACATTATTCACTCTTTGCAAAAGACACCTGGGATCGAAAAGAAACTAGTTTAGTATTGGAATGTCAGGCTTTGATCAGAGCACTAAGAGATTTGCCAGCTGGATTTCATGCCAGAAAAAGTGTGTGTGTACTGATCTATGGCTGAGGTTAGAAACTCCAAGTCTTATGAGTTTGAGTTACAGGGGCTTTTAAAGACCGTCTTAAGGGAGTAGAAAGAGAAGTTGGGGGGTGTGTGAAAATCCATGGTGTTAGAGCAATATCATCTCAGGCCTCATCATTCAAGTCCCTGGGGAGACCCAGCTGAGAAGAGGATTTTTGGTTTTGTTTTTAGTGTAATTATGTCCCAAATATTGCATGGGACATACTTAATCCTTTAAAAAAAAAAAAGTTATTGTTGTCTTGTATTTTTATTTGCTAAATCTTGCAGCCTTGGCTTAGGACCCTGAACCAAAGGAAAATATAAAAGCAGAGCTCCAGGGAATTCCAAGTGAGTCAGTAGTTCAGGATATTGAGAAGGGAGGGTCATCATTTTCAACAGAAGAAGACAGAGTAAGGGAGGGGGGTAGATTAAATATGGCCATTAATTATAAAGTAGAGGGGTCTATTACCCCACCCCTTGAGTTGGGGCTGGCTCTGTGACTTGTTTTAGCTGGCAGAATGCCACAGAGATGAGGCAGACTTCCCCAGCCTGGCCTCAGAATGTCTGGAAGCGTCCATCCTCACCCTCCAGGAACCCGAGGACCATCATGCTATGCAGAAGCCTGGGGTGAAGGTCCAGGTGTAGAGAAAGGCTCAGGTGTCCCAACCATCTCAGCTGAGAGCCCCGAACATGTGAGGGTCCATCTTAAATACAGACTCAGTCAAAACGGCAGCTCCCTGCAGCCTCATAGGTAAGACCAAGTGAGATACCAGCAGATCACTGATGCAGAGCGGATCGCAGAACCAGAGAAGGGAATGCTTGTTCTTCAGGAGAGGGAGAGAGGGGAGGAGAGAGAATTCCTAAGTTGCCTCATCACTCAACTAGACAGCCAGTGTCTCACCTAACTCTAGAGTAGAGTGCTATGTGGGTACTGAGCAGCAGTGGTATGTGGGTATGCGGGCAGACACTCAATCTCATCGGGTAAAGGGCAAACTAGGAGGGAAGGGTTGAGAATGATCAAGATAACAGCCACCAGGAGTACTTGAATCTGAGCTAGAGGCAAACAAAGTGACAGCATATATCTAAAGTTCACCTGAACTTTATACAGTGGAAATCCTGAGATCTTTTCTATTAAGAGAAAAATAACCATGGAAGCTTTGTGACCTTTATGCACTGTGGGAAGCATGCAGTCTTAGCCAGAGGTAACTCCTGGAGGAGACAGTATGTCTCTAACAAAAAGCAAAGCCCTTACCTTGGAATACACTCTTTTTCCCAGGCCTGAGGAATGTAAAAGAGATTAGCAAAGCTATCTCAAGCCAGGAGACCTCAGGGAACTGAGAGTCCTGGTTGTTCCCTATGGCTGGGGGCTGTGTGTGAGCCTGGTTAAGGGAAGATAATGTTCAAGGATAGTTGTTGTAAACTTGTTGACGTCTGTGGTAGTGACTGAACTGAGACGATAAGCAATTCCGTGGGATTATTGTCTAATAATGAGTTCCTCTTCTGTCTATATAAGATTCAGTAACTTCTAAATAAAGTGCCTAGCAACCATCAGTTGTCTTGGTCCTTCTGACCCCATACTCGCGGTGCTATTTAGTCCCTTACCCCTCTCCCTCGGGACCTGGAAGACCCCCTGCGGTGGCTGGACCATCGCAATGCACTGTCTATGGGGCTGGGTTCTAATATTTGGTTCTGCCTGTCACAAGCTTTTGGAAGAGTCATTATAAGACAGAGAAAACACCTATGATGTGTGTTGTTGGGGGCGGGGGGTGGGAGAGGCAAGCAGAATTGACGCCACCAATGCTTTTCGCAAGTCTTGCCCAAAGAGGGATGCTTTAATTGCTGGGGGCAGAATGGTCAGGGGAGTAGGAGGCAGAATACGCACACCCCAGACACAGGACCAGAAATATATCTAGGCTTTCCCAGGCAGACAGGCTTGGGATTATCCAACCTAGCCTACCAGGGGGAAAGAAAGCCTCTAATGACGACCATCCTACTTTAACTCCCTTTCCTCTTCCTAAACCACTCTTTCCGCCATAATTCAGGCCCAGGGTTCAAGCAAACTCTCCATGGTGAGAAGGTACTGAAGACAAAGCAAGGTGAGTCTAATGTGACTGACAGTCTAATACTTACCTTACAAGGTCCTTGTAAAGATTAAATGATAGGATGTGCTCAGTATAAGCACATGGCATATAACCTGTGCTTGAGAAATGGTAGCTATGTTATCTATTTGTGGCTTTACAATAGGACTTAAGGCATCTACATACAACTGCTTTAAATTTAATGATGCATAGGCTTATATATTTTTTTAGCCTGCAATTGCTTGATAACAGTGACTGTATTTTGTTTTCGTGTGTGTGCTGGTCTATAACAGGTAGTTCCTGTGATGTACTCCACAAATATTTGATGGATGAATGAATGAATGAATGGAATAAGACATGTTTGAATTGCATAAAAAGAGGAATATAAAGGAATGTGAATCAGACATAGAAAACAAACTTACGGTTACCAAAGGGGGAAGGGCAGGGGAGGGATCAATTGGGAGTTTGGGATGAACAGATACACACTACTGTACATAAAATAGATAAACAATAAGGACCTGCTGTATAGCACAAGGAACTATACTCAATATCTTGTAATAACCTATAACAGAAAAGAATCTGAAAAAGACTAGATATGTTTATACGTATAAATGAATCACTTTGCTGTACACCTGAAACTAACACATTGTAAATCAACTATACTTCAATTTAAAAAAAGGGAATGTGAATGTGTACTAATATGCTTACTATTTACAACCTAAATATGATACAATGAGGGTAGGCCACAGGCTCAGTGCTAGGGCTCGCAGAAAATCTTCCAGGATCTCTGTGTACCTGTATCTAGCAGAGCTAGAGACCCCTCAAAAACAGCCAAGCCAGGGAGATGTTTCCCCCTTCTTTCCTATTTTTCAGTCCTAGAAACACTATAAATGTGGGAAGCTGAAAGTATGGTCAACATTTGATATTCCTCTCATGTGTTTGTGCCTCTAAAGGACTATCAGAGGTACATGCTAAAGTACATGATGTAACACCAAATTACAAACCCAGTTAGGACACCGTCCAGGAGGTGAACGTGGCCGGCCACAGAGGACACGAGAGTACCAGATGTTTTCAAAGAGAATAAAGTGTGACGAGTTGAAAAGATGAATGAGACTCAAACAGAAAAAAAAAGGGGGGGGGGGACTAGAAAGATGGAAAAAAAATATGCTCATTACTCCTCAGAATGATCAGCTATAAATATGGATTAGGTACCTGGTCCCAAATAGTTAGCTTCCCAAAACATAAAAGCTCTTCCCAAAACAGTAAAGCACGCTATGCCAAGGCCACATTTGGTTTGTCTTCTAGTTTTTAATTAATCAGCCCCCAAATACCCTGCAAAGGCCTTGATATGAAAATTATTTCTGTTAATGGCTTGGTTAAGATGACCTACATGTGTAAGGGATCTGGAATCCCAGCTCCCTCAAATAAGCAAGGAGAGTCAGCTAAAGTTGGAGAATATTTCCACCATTCTGAGGACAGCCTGGATGAAAGTCAACTTAGAAAACTCAGTCTATTTCATAGATAAATGATCCTTGGTTCGCTGTGCCTACTCACCGTGGTCAAGGATATATTTCACAATCTCCCCGTTGCCGGTTTTAGCTGCGTAGTGAAGGAGTGAACAGTGGTCTGGTCCCTGAATTAGCAGGCTGCCTCCATTTTTATAGCTTTCTATTAGCTGAAAAAGAGACATAGGAAAAGCAGCTCAGGCACAGTCCAGAACAAGGGAAACAGCTAACCGGTGATAAAATAAAACTAATGTAACAAACCACAAATGTCTCCATCCTCAGAGGACACAGAGAAAAGTCAAAGAGATGAAGTAACCATTCCTGGGTTGTGTTATCACTCAAATAGATGGCCAGTGTCTCAGCTAACTCCAGAGAGGGTATGTGGGTACTGAACAGCCTAAGGAAATGGAAACATGCTAAATTACTTGTTCCTTTTCTGTTTTTTGTCTTTAACTTTTCTGGGCACTGGTCTCTGTCTCAAGGGAGTAAAGGGTGGAGAGGAGAATAAAAGATTCCCTATGTTGGCTCAGTATTCTCTTGAGTGAAAGAACAATTAAGTCTATAGGCAGGAATAGCTTGATGTCTGGTAGCTAAGCTCCTTCCCCGTCCTTTAGTTTTTTCTCCAATCTCTAATGAGCCTAGCTACCGAGTACAGAAGCTGCTTCCCATTTTCCAGCATGCGCTCACAACGCATATGCACACGGCAGACACACGCACACCCATGTATGTCTCCTTCCTTCATCCAGATCTGCAGCCCAGCCTGCATGCCTTCTGTTAACTGCCCAACATATACCCAACAAGGCTTGAGATGATGCATGGGATAAGAACCAGAAGGGTTCAGAGAATGTAGTAGTAGAAACCTAAAAGACTTCAAACATGAGAACAGCCTGGAAAAACCAGATATTGCAGCCTGGGAATTAGGTGGCTAAATGAGGACACAGTCTAAGTTTGTGAAATACTGAACGTTATAGAAAGTGTAACTGGATCTCCGTTCTCTAAACTGCAGTATATCAGAACAAGAAGAGCCTTTCTGGAGCTTCTAAAAGGTAGTTTTAGAATAAATAAGAATCAAATAACTCAGCAGGATATAAGCAAAAGGAATGTGTCTTCCACCAAGAAGTTAGATGGCACAGCATTATAAAAAAATCAAACAACTCACAGGGTTAAAGAGAGTAAACTCACAGTTCATGCGTTCACTCAAATAAAATCATAGAACCGCCATGTGCCAGATGCCAATGAAACAAAGATGAATACAACTCGGCCACTGGCTTCCAAGACCTTGCCATCCGTGGGGGAGACAGATGTGTAAAGAATTGCACAGAGACGGAGAAGAACATGAGGAGGGTAGCACAGGGCACTAGTAGGGGATGGAAAAAAGTCAGGAAAGACTTCCTGGGAAATTGATCAAAAAGGAGTCGTTGAATGGAAGTAAGGAATATATGGGGTTTTCATGCCTAAACTGTGAAGCAAAGGAACAGGAAGAAGTAGCTAATTGTCTTCCACAAAAATCTAAGAGAATCCTGTTCTGTTCAACTGTCTTGTCTCACAATGACACTTCCATTCTTTGTGGGCAGATCCACAGAGGATTTGGGCTCAACAGAATAGCAGAGACCCAATCCATCAGCTGCCCTGCTTCTGCCTTTCTGTGGTGTTTACAGACACTGTGAATGTTAAGTTAGTCCACGGGCATTTTATGCAGCCCAGCGTATAGGAGCTACTCATGACAACCTTCACACTGGGATGATCCTGGGTTTTCTGTTCTCGGCTCACTGGTGCACTGCCACCCCCCGCTCCCCACCCAACCTCTCTCTCTCTCTATCGCTCTCCATCCCTTACATGCACACACACACACACAGTTTAATATTTAATATTTATTGTACTTTCTACATGGGATAGAAAAATGAAAGAAGATAGAGAAGAAAAAAGAAAAGGGGGAAAAAGTACTTGGGAAGGAAAAGAAAAAAAAAAAAAGAAAGAAAAGAATGAAAGAGAAAAACCCTAAGCCTTTATATTTTACCTCTCAGTAAATAAGGTGTTATTAAGTCATTTCTTAGTCATTTAGGAAATAATTACAACAGAGAATGAAATAAGACAACCAGCTGAATATACTGATTTCCCATCTCTCAAATAATTCTCTACTAAGTACCAAAAAAAAGTGTGGTAATACACCCAGGGACCTGGAAAATCTGTTGCCTAGACTAAAAGTATATACAAAATAAAATGAAAAGGTTTCAAATGTACAACAGTTTGCAAAATTTTCTGGTTTAGAAGCTCTGCAAGGGCAGGAATCAGGTCTTAACTCACACCTCTCTTTCCCACAGAATCCACTATACGGCCCTGCAGGGAGTATAGGATAGTATTGGTTTAATCCACTGCTGGGAAATGGCACTGAACGCATAGGCACCCACACTGCTTAGAGAGCACTTTCCTCTTGTGGGTCACAATTCCTAGTAACACTATGATCTGGACAGTGGCACAGGCACCATTCCCAGGACTATGTGTCTAAAGACGGCAGTTTATCAAGATGCTGGCAACCTTCTCACCATTTGTCTTCTGCTAGTAACCTGTTAAAAATGTAGCACAGAGATTTTGCAGTTTATTCAACAGATGTGCTTCAGAAGAACTTGTATACAAGGGCAGTGCTTCTCAGCTTTCTTTTAAGGCTTCTGGTTTCTCAATGTGCAATGGCGCCATACTCCACGAGTAAGGCAGAGTCTCTGCCCAGGGGCAGTTGTCGGTATTACAGAACAGATCAATGCCAGTGTGGGTTATACAGGGATATATGGGCAGTCTAAGTCCTGATGCCTGAAAATAACTTGGGGCCAAATACAGGTTTTAGGGTATTCATAGATTATATTATATTTTATAACAAATATTTGCCTCCCCACTATGTTTAGCTACTAAAGAAACACAGATTAACACTATATTAATAAAACAGCTATCTTTTTAGAGTCCCTTCTATGTAATAGAAACAGTCTTAAGAGCTTTACATGAATTTTACATTCAATCCTCACAATAAAGCAAAGAGAGGGGCAATGTGATTCCATTTTACAGATGAAGAAACTGAGGCACAGAGAGAATTAGGCAATAACACAAAGTCACATATACAGTGAATGGCAGAGCCAAGATCTGAACCCACGCAGCCTGACTTCGGAATTCGCATTCACTCTAGAGGCAAGCAGTGACCACCTCCTTCCCTCTAAATTCGCCAGAAAACATGAGCACAAATCAAAATATTCGAGGCGGATCAGAGTATCTTCTTCTGATTCACTGTGATCCCCAAAGTTCAAAACTGTAATAATGTCGTAAGATGTAGGCTCTTGCCTAGAGAATGTATTACTGGGTATTGTCCAGGTTATTCCTACAGATGCATTCATTTAAAGACCTATCTAAAAAGAAATCTTTAAACTTCAAATTTCAAAGAGGAGGAATTCCGAGCACCGTGAGCACTGCCTCCTGGGGACATGCGTCGGTTGTATCTAGTCAAGGCAAATAGCACAATGCCTTTGCACAGACCCTTTGCTATTAGGAGATGTAGCAATGCTGTGAAGACCCCTCTCATCCTCTCTTCTCAGTCCTCAAAAAGAGCATCCTTCCTCCTTCTAACCAGCTAGTACCAGGGGGATGAGAAACGATATACGGGATCATGAAAATTTGGTGAGAAATGATGTTGATTTAAAGTTCTTAAAGAATCACCAAAAGTTCTGGTAGGAAGATATCTTACCTTCATAAGATCACCAGCTATTACTGCCTGCAAAATTGCTGTGGAAGACAAAAGAGAGATGTCCCATTAGTAGAAGACCCTCTCATTAAAATATTATAAAGGGCTGGATCCTTATTTTGGAGACACAGCCTACATTTGGGGCAGGAACCAGGGGAGGAGAAGCATGCCAGAGGGTGAATCTGGGAACAGACTAAGGCCTTCCCTTTAGCCCTTCCCTACCTGGGCACTCATCTCATACATCATTCTAGAGCCTGAGCCCCCTCCAGCCCAGGTACAGTAAAGAGAACATGAAATTTAGAGTCACACATATTGGATTCAAATCTTAGCCCTGACCCTTACAGGCTGTGGAATACTGGGCGAGTTATTTAACCCCTCTGAGCCTCAGTTTCCACATCTGTAAAACAGCAAGCCTCAATTGTATAGGATCCTTGAAAGGATTAATTCAATCATCTAAATGTTCTTGACTCATCCACTGATGCAAAGGAGGTGCCTAATCATGATTGTTTCTGGTCCCTTCTTTCTAGTTCCCTCTACTTTGTCCTTTTGGGGTTCAAAAATCACTAGTAATTTTGTTTGTGTGTTTTATAATTATAAATAAGTACCTACTGCTATGGAAAGAAGGACAGGAGACAGTAAAGAAGAAACACATATTTTGATTATGTTCTGAAGAAAATAACCATATATTTAGCATAAAATTCATTGGTGATTCTTATAGAAAGAACTCTAGAAGTCCTAGGTAACCTAAACTAATTGTAAGACTGTGTAGCCAAGGGGAAAAAAATATAAGTACCTGTGCCTGTCATGTGGGGTGTAGAAGAGGAATGAGAAAATATAACTGATAAAAGGGGGAAGGAATACATGAGTGTCTAATGACAATTATGGTTCCTAAAGGGAACATGTGTATTAGGTTGAAAATGGTCCCTTTAGAAGAATAAATACTTAGATTCTAAAACTGCTCAAAAAAAAAAGATTATTTTAAGGCTTTAAAGTCACCAAAAAAATTAGAAGATTTAAAATTTATTTTTCAAAGTGTCATTTTACTCTTCTTGTTTCAAAAATGTAGTATCAGGTATCAAAGTACATGGAGCCCTTGACCGTCACTGAACAAAGCCCTTGAAGCGTTTATGGTGAGCAGTTATGAGCCCTGGGTGACCAGAGGCAAAGGACCACAGGCATGTTAAACTCGTTCAATGGCCCAGGGCTGAGTGCCTTCCCTCTGGCCAAAGCAGAAGCCTTGAGAACCTGTGGAAATGATGAGGGTTCCTTGAGCATATGGGAGGAAGAAGAATGCAGGAAGAATCGAGAAAAAGAAAGAACAGGAAAGAGAGGGAAGAATGTTTCTTTTCCATAACAAGCTGTAAGCAATCTGCTTTTTTCACCTCCCTTTGGCTCCCAGCACAGTGCTCTTTGTACACTATCAATGGACATCAATCAGTTGTTGAACTGATTGAAAAGAGAGCAAGGAGAAAAGGAGTGAGAAGGCAATGGAGATAAAAATAACAGAAAGGGAATTAATAAAACGTTATGCACCCAAAGAACCCAAGAAACGTGTCTCGCTCCTCCTAGTATGGATGGGACCCTGGGGTTCAGGGTGCAGTGACTCTCTCGGGGCACAGAGCCAACGGTGGCCCCATCAGCACCATAGTGTGGGTCCCTGTGACCAGTCCCAGCCTCTGTCCAATGCCCTCTGGGAGGTCGCCCTGTAGAAGCTCTACTAGGCTCTGTGAGGCTTACGGAAAATGGAAGAAAACAGTCTAAAGGTTGTCAAGCTTATAGTGTTGTGGAAAAGGCACTGGATTGGAGTCTAATTCCAATCTCTATAATTTACTAGATATGTAAATTTAAGAAGTCATTCAAACTTTTTGAACCAATTTTCTTATGTAAAATAAGGTTAACAGCTGCCCTGCTTACCTCTCTGTAGTAAAGATGAAACCAAAAAAGTGCTTTATAAATAGGATAAGTTATATTGACAGAAGGGGTAGAGTACTTTTGTGACTATACATAAGTACATGAAAGAGACATATGAACACTTCAGAAGGAGCCTAGCAATGAGGGTAAATGGGTGGTGGAGTCAGGCAGACTTCTCTCTGTTCATAGGCCCCGTCAGAAGTGAGGCATGGAGGAGGGAGCCAGGGGGATGGTTGATGCTTCACCCCGAGATGTCAGCTGTGCCTCAGAGGACGGGGAGGGGGAGGCAGGGGAAAGCATGAGCAATTGCGGGTCTGGAAGATCGACTCAGTCTGGGCTTTTATACTGTAGGCTGTTCTCTTGACTGAGGTAGAGTATCCATTTAGGAAAGAAATAAGGTTAGGGAAATTGCCTGAGAAGGCAGCTAATGAAGAGCCTTGCAACTTGCATGCAGAAGTTCCTAGCAATGTAGAGCCTGCGTTTTCAAGACCATATTGGAACATTTCTCAAGTTTAAAAGAAATAGAAAAAAGAAAGAATAAAGGGGAGAGAAAAGAAAAGTGAATTCGCTAATTTAAAGCACCAGTGAATAAAATTTGGTGCATATAAGCAATAAATCAGGATGATAACAAAAATTCGCCAGGATAAATACTATTGAAAGAGCCCTGAAAATGAATGAATGAATGAACAGATGAATGAATGAATGAGAGGCTGGAGGAAAACTTATGCTAGCTGCGGAGTTCAAAGGATTGTTGGAGGAGGTGAAATTTAAGGTGACTCTTCCACAATAAGTGGATTTAATTAGCAAAGAAGATCTGGAAAATCCTTAAAACATGAAGGGAAGATATGAACAAGGACTTGGAAGTTAAGAGCCATGTTGTCTGAGGGGCCCTGGGAAGAGTTCTGCATTATCACATCTGAGGCTGGGTTGTCTTAGGTCATAACTGTGGAGTTCCTAAGGGAATGCTCCAGGGAGCACCTCTATGTCAAGAGAAGGAACCTGGATTTTTATCCCAAGAGTAATGAGAAGCTTTGGAGGCGTTAAAAGTAAATCGAGGATCGTATAAATGTCCTGACACATGCCAGTTTGATTCCGCCCCTTCCCTCCTGCAAACAGAGTTACGACCTGCTCTCAGCTCAATTGCTCCGGATTACCCCCATTACGGCGGCTTTCCATTGCTCCCTCAGACTCACTCAAAAGCATTTTTATTTATGTCTTTTGGTTTCCTACAGCCTCCCAATTTAAAGTCCCCATGAACAGATAGAAGAGCATATAAAAGAATCATAACCACAAATAATTTCCAATTGTACTGGAGACAGAAAACATGAATATTTATTTTTAAGTCAAGCAATACACTCAAGGGTAGCTATTATGCAAACATTATTAGGCACAAGGCCCTCTTCTCTCCTGATTAATGTCCTTCCCTCCTGAACACTGTTGTTTAAGATTTGCTCTGCATAAACAGAGCCTGAATCCATTAGTATTCAACTCCAGATAATAACCTTCTGAAAGATCAAGCTTAAAAACAAATAATGAGTTGTTATGATTACAGTATTATTCTTTATTATTTCCTCAGCTCTGAGCCTGCCTTCTTGCCTTTTCCAAAACTCCTTCATACGGAGGCAACAGTGCTCCCAAATTCGAAAGAACAAGGGAAGTCAAATGGCCAATGGGACACAAGGGTTATTGAGTAGGTGGGTACTGAGTTTCCCAGACAATTAAATCACATAAACTTAGATAGTCAGACAGGAAAGTAAGGGGGTAGAGAACTGAAAAGTTTGTCAGTTTTAGAGTTTAGAAGTTGAATCATTAGTTCACAAGAAATGGTTTATTTTTCCTTCAGCACTGTAACTTCCAATCAATTGCTAAACAGTAAACATCCTGAGAGAGAAAGCTGGAACTGAAAAGTCAGGACTACCAGGAAGGAATCACTGTCTTCCTTCTCACAGCCTCTCTCCTAGTCCTGGACTCCCCAGAGCCTGGACATCCTTAGCCATCAGACCACAGAAGGAAAAAAATGACTCCTATCACCTGGAATCACGATGGGGAGAAAACAGTCCAAGGGCCCACTGGCTGGCTCGCCTGCTTCTGCCATGGCAGGCCCTGTTCAAGGTTGACCATACAAAATATACTCCATCCTCTCAGAGAGCTGATATTTTGGCAAGAAATCCAAATTAGGAAGGAATATATTTTAATTGAGTCTAGAATCATACTGCCTGAGTTTAAGTCTTGTGAGTACCATTAACTAGCTATAACCTTGGGCAATTGACCAAGCTTCAGCTCTCTCATTAGGAAAATGAAGATAAAATCAGTTCTTTTGAGACTCTGCCTTGCAAGTAAGCTCAAGAAACAGCGACTCTGACCACTGTGGTCTTCTGTGTAGAACACCATGGAATACTGATGTTTTTAACACCATTACACAGAAATGAATCACTTTCTTCTATGAAATGAGAAGTTTAGACTACGGTCAACTGTAGCTCTAGAAAATGGCATATGACTTCCAAAGGGATAGTTTAAGGTTGCGAAGTTTGCTTTGCAGACAAAAATATTTGTAAATAAAAAGTATACAGAACTTGGCAAAGCCACATGTATGTTTGTAAATCTCAATAATCTACCAAAATAACTACGCTGTATATAAAGAGTCACAAGCCTGAGCATTTATGTCTATTTAAAATTTTTAATCTTTCATGTTCAGTTATTTTTCAGTTTTAAAATTAATATTCTGTTGCTGAATTGTTTGTCACTTGCTAATGATAGCAGTCATCTAAATCTTTTTTTTTAATTGTGGAAGAAAAAATTAAACGTAACAACAAAAACTGTTGAACAAAGAATGGCTTGTGGAGGCCTAGGCGGTAAAAATCAGTTGATTCATTGAGAATCATAAATATACATCTGGCTTTGACAAGTTCTGCATACTTTTTACTCCTAAATATTTACATCTGCAAAGCAAGAATCACAACACAAAACTAATGCTTCAGAAGCCATATTCCACATTGCAGAGCTCTATTTAGCCTTAGTCTAACCCTATCATTTCATAGATAAGGAAAATGGGGCTTGAGAAGTAAATTGACTTTTCCAAGGTCACACAGATAGTTAGCAATCCAACTGAGAGACAGAAGGGTGCTTGTCTCTTTTATTTTTATTATTTCTTTTATATTTTCTTTTATTATTTCTGACTCCTAGGTCAGAGTTCCTTCCACCATGCTGTTTCTTCTTTAACTTGGAGCAAGGTGGGCAAAAATTAAAACAACCCCAAACAAAAGGTTCATGAATGCATCACATAGAAAATGAAGTCAATTTATGGCTTTAGGCTGCAACTCGTTTTATGCCAAAGCAGACACTGAATAACAAGCATCCCTACGGCGAATGTCATGTTCACAATTCCCTTGATCTGATCACGACAGGTGTCTTCACACTTTTCCTTTATTACTTATTTCTCAGCCACCAGAGAGTCTGCACCGTCAGATGCCCAAGAGCTTACTTCTCTGAGATACATATTTCTGCATAGCTTTTCCTGCATTTTCCTTATCAGCAGCATTCTGTCCAATTTTTCTACTTTGTGAGCAGCAAGCCCTGGTACGTGAGCAACAAACTGTGAAGGCTTAGCTCCCAAAATGGAATTTAATATAATCGTGAACCATAGCAAAGGTAATCTAACACACATTTAATGATAATGGATAACTATCGTGAATTATGCTAATTAGGCAGAAAGGAGGAAGCAGCTCATGAAAATGACTGACAATTGATATTATTTTACATAGTCATACTGAACAAACCCAAGACGAGGTGAAAGAAAGGAGGAATTAGATATCTCTAAAGATCTCTGCGTTTTAATCTAGGCCTCAAGGAAGTTTTGACAGTTGATGATAAGATACATGCCAAGTTCTTTGCTAATAATAGCTAGAATACTAAGGGTTCTTAATAATATATTAGAACAAGCTCAAGATTATTCTTATAATGACACATAAACCTGTATCAGTTCCCTATTACTGCATAGCAAACCATCCTAACACGCAACGGCTCTAACACGGGAATTATTTATTTTGTTCAAAAGCTGATGTTTGGGCTGGGTTAAGCAGAAATATCTGCTCTATCTGGCATCAGCTCGGGCAGCTTCACTGAAAGCTCCAAGAGCCACTTTTCAGAAGGTCACACACACAACTGGTAACTGGGAGCTCTGACTCCTCTCGCGCGGGCTTCCTCGGGTTGCTTGGGCTTCCTCCTGAAATGCTGACTGTTTCAAAAGCAACCATTCCAAGGGAGCCCAGTGGAAGTCACCTTGCCTTGGAAATCACACAGCGTCACGTCCGCTCTGCCGCAGGCTTAAGTTCACCCATATTCAAGGAAAGGAGACACATACCTCATAGCTCGATGAAAAGAACGTCAAAGTTCTGCTGCAAGAAGAATGTGTGCGATGGGAGATACCGCTGTGGCTATTTTTGGAAAACACAAGCTGTCACACCCCACACTTGCATCGTGATGTGCGTGGAGTCAGTGGGTTGGCGCTGACTTTCAGTTAGGGTTGGGAACTGACCAAGAACAGTAGCTTCTGTCACCTGTGTGATCTATGGGAGTGTATCTGCACACAGTGTCATCTGTTTTACATCATGAGTATCTCGGCAGATAAATAAGAAAAGGTGGAAGACTACTTATCAGAAGGACCAGCTTTTTGGAGCAGCAAGAGGAAGGCAAGTAGAAGACTCTGCAGACAACAAATGCTGGTTGAACTGAATTAGGAATTCTGTATAAGGTGCGCTCTCTTTAATCATCAGATGTGAGAAGAGACTGCCCCTCCTCTTTTTCTTCTCCAGTCAGGCAAACGCTCACAGAACTCTAGTCCTGTGTTCCTCACGCTCTGCCGACTGGCGTCTCCTCCACTGCTGAAACACGGAATGGAGGGTTACAGAGCGCACCTCTCACGCAGTTTGTCATCTTATCATCTCATCGTCATTGGGATTAACCCATCAGTGGCATCTAAGGGCCATTCAATGCTACAGTGGTCTAATACTCAGATACCACCTGTGCCAAATCCCTCTTAGCATGTGCAACCAGAGACGGAAGACATAAATAGGTTTTGTGTCTCTCTAATGACAGAGTTAATCCTCAAATTCAATTAGTCGCTGCTAATTGAATTCACGAACGTATATGGGTTCTTTCCATCTGCTACAGCAATCTTTTTGAAGCTGCTATTAGCATGGAAGAGGTTTCCTGTTTGGAGAAAAAATAAACAGCCCCCATCCAGTGTTCCCTCCTGGCAGAAAACGTGCACCTTGCTGCCAGAGGACCAGGACGTGCTCTCTTCAGAAACAGTCAGTTCCGTTTCTCTTATACAGCACTGGAATGATCTATAAACAGTACAGGAACCAGATGTCTCTCCCAAACATCCCACTTGTTTATCTCTTGTTGTGAAATTGTTCTCTGGTTGTTTTACATGTTTAAGTCCCATCTCTGCAATTAAGCCACAAGCACAGGGATTGTGTTTTTAATTTTTTTCCTCTTTGTTTTATCCATACTCCACCTTTCAATGAAAACTCTATAGTACAGGAAATATATGAAGTGCTTACTAACTACCTGGTGGATACTTATGGTCTGGTGATTCAGCTGGCTATCATTTCAATATTCTTCAAACTCTGGGTCAAGGAAGACGTTCTAAGGAATAGAAGAAAGTCTACTTTACTGGCCCCTGCTACACCTGGCAGTAAATTTTGGAGCTGAAAATAGTTCCATATCTTTTTAAGGTATATAGTGGTGTTTATTAGAGGCAGTGACACACCATTGTAAGTATCTCAATAAACCAGAAATGGTTATATTATGGGTCAAATGAAAGCCTTATACTAAGCAACGATGCATGTTACTTACTAGGACATTGGTAGTAAGTCTTGGCTCACTGTTAAAACAAATGTCATAGGTTAATTAATCTGCTTTGGGCATTGGGTTAGAGAAGACAAGTTCACAAGTTAAGGGACCAATTGGGTTCATACTCTTCCACAGTCACAACCTGTTACTTTCCACCAACTGTGAAAATACGTGCTAACACTAGTCACTGGGGGACCAGAGAAGTTCTTGAAAATACCTTCTTGACAGTCTATATAGCTCAAAATTAATGTTTTCTCTAGTGATGACAGATTAATATTATCATTTCTGGATGAAGTGGTTCGACACACTTTTTTATGTAGTACCATCTTCTAAAGGAATACCCAATTATTCCCATAAAACTAGAAAAATATAAATTCATTTTTAGCATCAATATTATAGAATCCTACCAACTATTTTTGTTCAATAAACATTGAGCTTCCATCCACAGGGAGGTTTTTTCCTATTTGTAAAGGGTTTCAATCTGATTACAACTTACTAACTTCATGAACCCTAAATAATTATAGTACACAATAACACTCTTTCTCCTTACGAATAAAGTCATACCTACTAAAATGCTTAGCGCACTGTAAACTGCTTTAGCAATGTAAGAGATTAAAACAAAAAAAGTTCCAGTATTCTCCAAAAGTCCTTCATCCCTAGAATGTCGAGAGAATTTAATTTAGATTGACAAACTTTGTTTATTTTTGCTTTCCTGGCATTTGGATGATAAAGCGTAATCCTGAGAGGGTAAGAGAAATGGAAGAACTAAGAGATAAGGTCCTCGTTAGCCTCACAGATGAGAGGACGGTGCCAAGGAGAAGAGGAGCTGCCGGCCTCAGGTCCTAATGATGTTTGCTGAGGATCTTCACGAGAGCATCAGGGATTCGGCATCATCCCTTCCCTCAACGTCAGCCTGGCGTTCCTCCTGTGACGGGTCTCCTTGGACTCATGTGATGTATTTTAGTACTGTCCTTCAGGACCTCTAAGAGGATCTTAGGTTGAAGAAGTGCGCTCACATTTCATTCAGTGGTAGCTGCAAGCAGATCTGACAGCGCCTGAAAGTGATGGATGGTTATCGGTTTTAACCAAATATCAAGACTGCATGGGAAATGGTGTTTAAGGCCAAGATCCAAGTACAAATGAGTGTGCTCTTGAGCTCAATAAGATGATAGGTTTATAGGTCATCCGGTCATCGGGATGTCCGTTAAGTACCTTATCATCTCCTAGCAGCACACTGACCACTCTGTCAGGTAAAGACCTTTGGAACTGAGAAGAAGACCAGGTTTAGCCAAAACACTCCTCCCTGGAACGAAATAAAGCCAAGGAGGAGTTGACACAGCAAAAGACACTTTCAGAGACATACCAGCAAAATGCACATACAGCAAAAGTGTACCTTTTTCGAAAAAGGTAAAATTTCTAGAGTTTGTCCTTACTTGTAAGTGTGAAGACAGACAAGATCATTTGTATCTGCAATTAAGTTATAAGAAAAACACTAATTTAGGCTCTTCCCCATATCAACATATGACAGATATTAATTGGAAGCACAGAAAAATTAAGCATTTTACTTCAGAGAAATGAAAAAATAAGTTTTAACTTTCACTTCAATATTATGCTAAGTTGACTAAGCAATATCATACCTTAGAAGCAAGAATTATAAAGCAAATGGTTAGTTCTGAAGCTTGCTCAAAGGATACGATACAAAGTAGAAAAGGCTTCAGTATATGAGTTGAACTTCAAAGGTATTTATTAAAGAGCAGATTTTACTGTCCAGTTGCTAAGACAGAAAACAATAAAACTAAACCTTCATTCTTCTTAGGGATTCATATACTCTAAAGACAGAAAGGTAAGGGTACCTATAAAGTAACATGTGTACACTTACACAACCACATGCGGCTCTGCTTGCTAAAGAAGTAGGGTGATGTATGGAATGATTTCCTAGGGAATTTGTTAGAAATTGTTTAAAAAGGGAAGATTTGCATTGGCAAAAAGATGGGAGGAGAGTTCTCTATAGAGAAGACCGGCAGCATAGAGCCATGGAGGACAAAGTGATAAGCAGTTTCACTTGATAAAGAAGGAGAGCTGAAATGGGAGCAGGGAGAAATGAGTCAGAGAAGTAAAAAGAGGGTGCTTCCAAGACTCAGAGAGCAATGTGAGGTCAAAGACTTTTTAAAAAAAATGTCAGTGAAAATCACTCAGCAACTCCATTTTCCAAATGTAACCTTGGTCATGTCTGTCACTCTTTTCCTCAAAGATAAAAAGAGCTTAAATCTAGAGAAGAGGAAAAAAAGGAAAGTTCACTGGGAAATCAATACCAGAAGAAGAACGTCTTTGGATGGGTCATGCTTTCCAAGAACGAGAAGAAGCCCTCAGGGTTAGTTAGGGAAGATACGAGAAACAGAGAGACGCATGATCAGAGAAACAGAGCCAACTGCTGCAGAAATGGTATGGTTTAAACGACTTTTTCACCATCTTGTAAAACACTACTCTAATTTTTTTGCAGTGGCTGAAATAACTGCCTTCACTTCCTAGAGTGAAAAGAGGGGATGGGAATGTCACCAGACTGAGCAAAATTGAGTGGATTCTGGCTGCTTACAAATCCCTTTTTCAATAAGCCGTGGGGCTTTGCTTTGTCAGGAGAGAAGCTGGAAGCTGCATAATTAAATAGTAATGTATTTTGTTACCTTGATAAAGAAAGCTGCCAGTGTGAAAGCTGCCTGCAGCATTTACGTGCTTTGCAAAGTCAGGTTTCCATCTTTTCGAAAGTTGGGTACGAGGTGAGGTGTGAAAATAGCAGTGCTGTTTGTCCTCACAAGCAGAAGTAACTGCCTGGTACTCAGCTGCAGGAATCCATACGCTAGCAGGGCGGAGGCGTCTCCAAAACACCTTTCCAAAATGGCAGATGACGTTTTTGGTTTTGCCTCATGTGTTTCATTGTCCAATATTCTGTCCTCGCTTAGATGCCTCAATCTATTGAACAGAAGGAGCCTTAGACGTCAGCCAGCTCAGCCTGCTCAGTGAAGACACCAAGGCGTGAAAGCAGTGCCCTGCCTAAGGTTACCCAACCTGCAAAAGGCAGAGCCGAGGCGATGCCTGGTCCTTCCCACGCCCAGAACAAGGCTCTTGTCTTTGCCTGATGCTACCATCCACGTTCAAGTGACCACTGCCCAGAATGACACAACTCTTTCTCTGTCCATTGGGCTCCCTGAAGGAGATGTTTAGTTCCAGTAAATTTATAAAACAATAGGCTTAAATAAAGTCATAAGTCCATGCAAATAGATCTATCGGGTCTATTTATAGAAAAATATATTCCCATTTTCGTTACTTGACATTGACAGTTTTTCTTGCTCTCTCTCTTGCATTTTTACACTCCTGCTCTGTCCCTTTCTTTTGTTAATATCTGCAAGCAAACTGTGCGCTAGGCATAGAGCTAAATGCTTTCCCCATATTATCCAATTTAATCCTCACAGTAAGTCGACTAGATATGTAGTATTATTGTTATCACCCCCATTTGAAGGATGAAGAAACTGAGGCTTACTGAGGTTGACAGTTGCTCAAGGGCACATAGCTACTGTGTAATAGCGCCAGGCTGTCAGCCCAGCATGTGAAAGGCTAACGAGGGAGCCTTTTCTCCCCAGCAGGGGACCACACTGTCCCCCTTATGTGGCTGTACAGACTGTCAGATAGCACTACGGTGTCACTAGGTGATGAAACGAGGTCCTCTTTTCCCAACATTTCCCTGGTCAGCCACGAGGGATGCAGCTTTAGTTGTCTCCATGCCCCATACTTTTCTAGCTCTGATGAGGGCAGGTGCAGAAAATAAAGCTGCAGCGCCAGGGAAAGGAAATGCCGTGGTAATGAACTACTCACAGGTATTGTGTGGAGTTACACTGACTGGAAGAAGGGATGTTGCATGAAGCTAAGAGAGTCATACCCTAAAATTCAGAGCATCCAGGAAAAGAGAACTGACACAGAAAGCCGGCAAAATGAGGAAGGAAGCATTTAGTTAACTTCATCATTTTGAAAAAGAGGGGCTGGACTGATGACTATTTTCCCAGCTCTATCCAGGACAGCACAGGCTAAGGAGCTATAATGGGCATCATGGGCAAAAAAAATACACACAGGAAAAATGCTTCCAAGATCCTGGAACGTACAGGTTGAAGTAACACATCCAGGATTAACTTCGAGGAACCACCCTAAAAAAGGAACAACGTATTCTAATATTTTGCAACTGGTACTCGTGACAAGAGAGGCTTAGTCTAAGACCGTGATTCAGTTGCCAGCACCCACCCAGTTCTTTGCAAGAGAAAGCCATCAAAAAGAAAAACAAGCTTTAGGTAGAGCAGATTGGGTGAAAAGTTTTCATTGGCTATTAGGGTTTCTAGTTAAGTAGAACACAGACAAATGGAGTAACAATAACAATGATCCTTATATAAGGACCATACTACAATAACTGCCAATGTACCTGCTAGCCCCTTGGTTATATGGGTAACCCAGACAATATCATTCTACAGAGTAAAGAGCTTAAATAAACAGTAAAATTTATAAAGCCAGTGCAATTCTTCATCTCTGCTCTCACAGATGATGACACGTGGACCAAGACAGTCATTTCCCACTCCCTTTTTAAACACTTACCTGTAGGACAGGTGATGTATCTGTAGGAATGAGATCTATGAAAGCTTCATTTGTTGCTGGAGGATCCAGGACACAACGGTATTTGATGACCTCTTCCCACCCATCCACTTAAAAGCAACCAGGAGATTAGCCTTCATCCCTTCCTCTCTCCTTTTTTTGTTACTTTCCTATTTTGCAGTGTTTTAAATACTTTAACTTAAATATTCTCTGAGGCCAAAGGCAATGTAAAGCAAAGTTGTATGTAACTCTTAGAAAAGAATACTCCCCCCTCAACACACACAGACATCTATAATAAGGCTTCAAAAGATAATTAGATACTAATCACCAACAGCGCATTCCAAAGAACCCAAAAGGATCAAAGGATTATACAGTTACAGTCAATAGTCAGATTTAATAAGGGGGGATGAGAGAGAACAGTAGGGTCAGGAAAGAACTAAAGTAATACAACCTGATTTTGGAAAGCCCAGGGTTGGGGGGGGGGTTTGTTTTGTTTGCTTGTTCTGTTTTATTTTGTTTTTAATCAGCAGTGATTGTCTGTTTTCCTAGGAAATGTGAAAGACTAGCCAAGGAAAAGTATGCTGTCATCTTTTTTTTTTTTCTTTTTTTCATGCTGTCATTTTTGTTCCTTTCCTTTCACACAGCCTTTGGGGAGCGCCCAGTGAGACCACCATAAAAGGCCATCTTTTCAGCACATTAGTAACTGAATTTCTTTGGAAAAGGACCAGCACTAACCTATCCTCTACAAGAGGGAACAATGTTAATGAGGCTACAATGGAACTCAAAGATTTGTACTGGAAGGTGCTGTTTGCCAACACCACATACTGCAGCAAATGTTACAGTGAGACTTGTATAGAGGGAATCAGGTCTGTGCCAGGGCACAGCATAGAATGGGGCAACATTTCTATTCATTGAGTATAGAGTTAAATAAGAAGGGCAACACCACCCATGGAGAAAAAATTTGGAATACACTCAAAAAACCAGTCAGCGAATAGGGAAGGATAAATCACAGGCATTTGAGTTGTTAGAAAAGTTCATCATTGTTTGTCCTTAGAATCGATGGAGGTGGTTCGAAAACACAGAATTAATGAGCACAGAGGAGGGGCTGGAATGAAGGACAATGAAGATGGTTTGCCAGAGAGATGGTAGGAGGGTACATAAGCCATATGGCTGTGTGAATACAAGGGAGATGGGATCTGGAGAGGGCCCCCCAAGCAGGATGTAGAAATAATTCATTCAAGCAAGTAAACAAAACCAGGGTGAGGAAGAACCTCAAAAGGGAGCACTAAAAAGTTTGAATCTAAATACAAAAGCCAATAGGGGATTCCACAGTCATAAACTGAATTGGGGGCAAAAAAACAAAAACAAAAAAACCCTCTAGCAACTCTGCATTAGCTAGCCCAAGGTCATTGCAAAGTGGCATACTGCGATGGCCAATATTGGAAACTCTTCCTAGCAAGGCAATTAAAGATCTGCAGATGTTTCCATCTGTATCATTAGCCAAGCTTACTTATCACATTTTACTAAAAAATAGTTTATAGAAAATAAAAAGGAAAAACATCTAACTTTCTTAATCCACTCTACTCTTCTGGTCATAAAATAATTCTCTTCGTATGTGATATTTTCTTAAGGAAATAGCTACCTTTCAAGAATTCTACCTTTTTTAAGATTGAGTGCTACTGACCGGAAATTAGATCCCTGTTTCCTTGATTATGGAAGTATGGAGGTAAAAGAAGTGGACAAGAATATAACTTTAAATTGTTCTTTTGTGTCAAGGGTACTGCTCACTGATACGAGAAGAAAAAAATAAAATCTCTTTTTTAACGACCAGTTCCAGCCCAATAATTATGAGGTCTCCTTTCAACAAAAAGAATCAAGATTTCCTATAACATTAGCTCAAAACTTAGCCATGCTATTGAGAGACTATATAGACGGGGGCTAAAAATGGGATCTGGATCTAGAGTATGAGTTTGAATCCTAGTTCTACACATGTGACCTTGAACAAGTCACCTAATAGGTTTGTGCCTTAGTTTCCTCATCTGTAACATGGGAATAATAGTAGTACTATGATTGTTGTGAAAGTTAAATATATATAAAACATTTAGAGCAGTTGGTTCAGTATTTAATAGTTTGGTGTGACCTTAAAGTTACTTAAGCTCTCTAAACCTCAGCAGAACATCCCTTAAGCCACTGCCTGGAACTTATTAAGTTTTAATAAATACTGACCTTGTTTTTCAGTTTTAAGTACACATAAGAGTATATTATGCCAAATAATTTCAAAGGAGTAGTTGAACTTATTTTTGCTAAAACACAAGGACCCAAACCATTAATCCCTCCAACCTTAGTTTCTCAAAAATCAATTATTCTTTAAAAAATTTTTTTAATTTCAGGAGGTATCATAGATATTTAAAAATATATATAACTCTCAAGATGTGTAACTTTTATTTAAATAAAAAAGAATATAGGTTTCTCTTTTTGATAATAAGGGGAATGAGCTACTTCCTTAACAATTTAAGCTAAAATGCTGCATTAAAAAAAATCAGGAAATGTGGGAAGATGGTGGTAATAGTTGCAGCAGACTATTTGAATATTCCTGAGTCTCCACATATAGAGAGACAGAGGAACCAGAAGAACCAAAAACACATGGTCAACATTTAAGACGAAGTAACAAGATACCCTTATAAACCTCAAAATTACGAGTGGCTGGAGAGAAGACACCAAGAGTCAAATGACCTGCATTCTATCAACGTCTGTGCTGGAAAGCACAGGAAAGCATCAGGGCAGCTGATGGACCTGAGAAGAGGAAGCCTCAAAACAGCCAACAGGTGTTCACTGAACAGTACAGTGGGCCAAGGTGAGAACACCTACAGAAACTGTCAGAAGCTTTTCCCATTCCCACAGCACATGAGTGCAAGGGCCCCCAGTAAGGACTAAAAGTACCTGGGGCATTGCAGCCAGGGCTCCCCTTCAAGATAGGACCCAAAGTGAGGGTACTCTTCTAAGTGGAATACACACTGAGCAGAACAGGGGCAAAAGGAGTAAAGGAAAGAGGGCTGGATGGAAGAGAGGCTAGGGATCAAAGCCGGGAAGTCTGAGAAAGCAAGCTACCACATTTTTAACAGTACACAAAACCAGCCGAAGAAAGAGCTCTCTGAAGTTAGAACAGCTAACACATGTTTTTCTTTCTAAATTTCAGAAAAACTAATTTCACATAAAGTATCAAAAAAAGGATGTAAAATCTCACATGAAGGAAAAAAACCAACAATAAGGAACAGAATAACATTTCCACAGATAATGGAAGTGAATCACAAATACTTGCTATAAAAAAAAAGTAGTAACGTACTCTTTCAAATGAGCTTAAAGACACATAATACAAAGAAATAGCATGAATCAGAATTTGAATAACTCAGAAATGAGGTGATATTAATTCAACAAAACACTAGAAATAAAAGAATAAAACATTTTGCAAATTAAACTAGAAAGAACACAAGAACAAATAAATTCAACCAATAAAGCCTTAAGTAGAAGAAACAAAGAACTTTTAAAAATCAAAAAGAAAAGAGGAAAGGGATAAAAAGAATTTGAGAGAAAATGGCAAAGGTTGAAGATAAGCAAAGAAGATAAAACAAACATACAAAATGAATTTCTGAAGAAAACCAAAGCAAAAAAACAGAACAAACACTTAATTCAAGAACACGGTTCTGAAGTTTAAAAAATAATAAACTTTATATTTAGATAGTGTCATGTCTCAAAATGATCTACATCCAGGCATATTTTCATAAAAGTACTGAACATTAAAGGAAAGTAAAATATCCTTTGGGTATTAAGACCAAAAAAAAGTGACTTTTATAAGGAGAATATTATCATTAGACTTTAATAGCAAATGCTTTATGACAGGAGAAAAATGTAATATTTAAAATGTCAAGGAAAGAACATGTGCCCCAGTGAGTTTGTATGCAGCACAACTAATTTTCAAGGGTAAAAGACCCAGACCAACTGCTATTGTATGAAAAAAGCTGGTTTCCTAAGGAATCTACCAGAGAATGTGGTTCAGACAACTAAAATAACTAGAGAGACTTAGACATAATGACTGGTGATGAACATTAACTAGTTACTGCCATTATCTGAATACGATGCACTCTGAATTAATGTCTCTGTGTTTCCTATGCATTCTAAACAAGAACCAAACAAGCACCCACACACACAAACTCACAAATGGAGAATTTAATTTATATTAATCAAGTTTGGTAGTTTTCTCTGGTGACTGGAAAACCTCTCTGAAGGACTTAAAGAATTCTCGTGCATAAAGGCCCAAGGAAACGAGCAGCTCACCTAGAATAATCTTAAATGAACAGGAATAAAAATCAGTAAAAATGAACAAGAAAACAACTTTGAAGAAATTATCTGGGATGCATTCCAGAGAAACAAAGAGATATAAAATAGGGAATAGAGGGTAAAACATATATAGGATAGCATGAAAATGTCTAACATGCATCTAAATGGAATTCCAGGAGATATATAGGGAAGAGAAAGCATTCAGGTAATGTTTGTACTTAAATGTCTATGTTAGAAAAAAAGTAGAAAAGGAATAAAAATAAGCCAAATGATTAGAAGGAAGGAAACTATAAACATAAGAAACTAATGAAACAGAAGACAAATACATAATACAGAGGACCAATGAAGGGAAAAAATGGTTTCTTGAAAAACCAGTAACATAAAGAGGGCTCTAAGCCTCTGGTGAGAGGGAGAGAGAGGTGGAGGAGACACAGACACACACACACACACACACACACACACACACACACACACACAGCAGGCACAAACAATATTAAAAATGAAAAGGTAGATGTAACCTCAGATCTCATAGAAGTTACACAGACAGTAAGATAGTATTTAAAAATGTATGCCAAAACATGAAAAATAACTTTAATAAAATGGATGAATTCCTTTAAAAATAGTTACCAATACTGATTCAAGAAGAAATAGAAAATCTATCTCCTCCAACATTAAAAAATACAAATCTGTCATTGAAATTTTCCCCACAAAGGGAATGCCAGCCCCAGACAACTTTACTGATGGGATCTTCTAAGATATTCCAGAAATAGGTAACTCAAGTGTTACAGTCTTCCAGATGTTAGGAAATGAGGAGATGCTTTCCAATTCATTTTATGAAGCTATGAACATCATACATGCACTATACTATAAAAAAGAAAAATTAAAAGCCAATCACACTACGAATATGGAAGTAAAAATTCTAAGTAGAATATTAGTAAGCTGAACCCAGCAATATATAAAGGAGATAAATGTAATAACCAATTTGAACTCATCTCATGCATATAATAGTGGTTTCTACTAAAAAATCAATCAATGAAGTGCACCATAGTAAAAGACCCAATGAGAAAAAGCATATTATCATCTCAAAAGATGAATAAAAAATTCAGTAAAATTCAATACCTGTTGAATTTAACAAATTTGAATGAAGGGGAAAATCCTTAAAAGTCTATCCACAATACAACCACACCACCAACACCATGACTACCTGCCAATGACCTTCACAAGTAATGGTGACTTGTGGATGGCACTGACTTGGAGGTCAGGAACAAGGCAATACTGCTATCTCTACGTGTATTTGATACTATACCGAGCGTTCTAATCGGCACAGAAAGAATGAGAAAACACTCATACAGAGCACAATGACTGGAAAAGATGAAACAAAATTCTCAGGAAAATACTTTCCTCACAAAAGGACCCTTTAGATAAAGTTTATGAATATAAAAGATTAGCAGGAATCCTGATTCAAGATTTTGAAACAAGATTCTAAGTCAATTGCCTTTTAATACGCCAACAATGTTCACTTAGAAAATATAATTTTAAAAATATAAAATATCACTAAAATGTTAAGTACTTAGGAATATATTTAACAAAAGATGGCCAAAACCTTCATGAAAAAAATTATAAAACTCTGTTGATAGGCATTTTAAAAGGTTAATTAGTTAAAAAAAAGTTAAATGTAAAGAGATGTGGTTTGAGATGAAAAGACTCATTATCATAAAAATATCAATTCTCTTTATACTCATGTATAGATTCATGCAATTGCCATGAAAATTGCAACACAAAACTTGATAAGCTGATTCTAAAATTTATATGAAGAAGCAGAAGTCCACATACAATCAAGACACTCTTGAGGAACAACAAATTTTAGGTATCTCCCAGATATCAAGATTTCTACCAAAGTTACAGCAATTAAAACAACATGGTATTGTACAGAAATAGACATACGGGTAAATAAAACAGAAAAGGGAATCTGGAAACCCACAAATATGGGGAGACAGAACAGGCTTTGCAAGTCAGTGAAGGAAAGTCCCCGTTTGAAAAGATAAACCACAAACTGGAGAAAATTTGCAACACGTATAGTCAGCACAAATTTTTTACCTAGAATACATTAAAATGTTTATGAATCATGGAGATAAAACAACCCACTGGGGAAAAATGGGCAAAGGAAATAAAGAATTACATAGAAAAGTAAACACAAATGACCTACAAATATATGAAAAATGCTCAATCTGATATGTAATTATTTAATGCAAATTAAAATCACAAGATACCATTTGACATTGCCACCAAATTGGCAAAAATTTTTAATCAGTTAATATCAAGTGTTGACAAAGATGTGGATTATTAGGAACTCTCACTGCAGTTGGGAGTATAAATTAGAATGATCACTTTGGAAAACAGTTTGTCATTTTGTGATCAGTTAAATATGTGTATAACCTACCACGTAACTATGCCATCGCCAGGTTTAAACCCTAGAGAAATTCTTGCAAATGGACACCAGGAGGAGTTATGAAAAAGAATGTTCATAATATTGTTTGCAATAGCAAAAGGAACAAAAACAAAGAAAGAAAGAAACCCTGGAGCCTACCTAAACATTCATCAGCAGAATTTGGATATATAAATTGTTATATATTCATACAACAGAACACTATACAACATGAAAAATTAATGAAATGAATATGATGCTCATCAACAAGGATGAATTACAAAAGCATTATTCTGTAACAAAGGAAGCAAATCACAGAAGAGTTTGCAAAAGAATTCAATTTATAAAAGTTCAAAATAAGCAGAACTATATACATATACACACATATATGGAATACATCTATAAAATATATATTTATACACACACACATATCCATAGGTGAAATATGCATACGTGTAGTAAAATGATGAAAAGAAACAAGGAAATTTTTAACAAAAAAAGCAGAATAGTAGTTATCCCCATAGGAGAGGGAAGAGAATGTAATCAGAAAGGCAATCACGAAGCTTCCAGATTACTACAAATATTTTATTGTTTAGACTGGGGGCTGGGTATACAGTAGTTCCTTTGGTTATAATTTGAGCAGATAAATTTTATACATTTTTATGAATATTTCTATTTCAGTAAATGTATATGTACATATATATTTATACTAGAGAGAAATAAGAATCTATGGTATTTGAGCCAGAGACAGCCATCGATGTATTAAAGAGCTTTAGGCCTACAATGCGTCTACAATGCGTTTCCCCGCACAACCCACTGCAAAGTAAAACTGCCTCGATTCCTGACAGTGGCTCGTCCTTGGGGACTTACACTGGTGATTATGGCTGTTACAGTTTTTATCTCCAGATAGCCTCCACTCCCATTCTTGTTCATTGTGTTACTGCTGCAACAGAAGAACTACCATATAAAGTGAGAAAGAACCGTTTTTACCAACAACAGGTCTGGGGGCTAGGACAGGAGAGGGATACCTGCTTCAGACATGCCAGGGGGAATCAGATCGTTGGCATTTCCTCTCAATTAATGTCTTTTACTTTGTAAGTGAACACACATTGGTTGGAAGCTGACCCTCTGTCAGTGCCCCAGCACAGAGGCGTTCTGAGAGGCCGTAAAGCAAGCAAGCTAAGAGGACAAGACAGAATCTGAGAGCTCAGAGCAGGCAAAGCAGCCTGGGCACCCACCAGAGGTGGCTCCAGGGGCAATAGGCACTAAACGCAGAGGAAACTTGTAGGACAGGGCAATTCATCACCATCAAGCTCATCTCCTGACAAGGAGTAGGACTCTGGCTTCCAGCTGTAACATTAAAACGAACCGTTCCCCCTGGGACTTAGCATGGCAGGCTTCCCTGAAGCTTCAGTTTCACTCAGTTATCTAATTATGAGAGAATGTGACATTGGTATTTACTTTTTCTACGGGGACAAATCATTCCCAGCAGGAGGGAGAAGTTGTTATTTTTGATCTGTTTTGTTTTGTCATTAAAAGGAAATTACTCACACATTAGTAAATAACCTCTTGTTAGAGGGAAATTTTTTTCTTTCTATAATTCTATCAATTCACCTGAATGCTGACAATCACTTCTTTTGTTTTCTGGGGACATGGTGGGTAAATGAGCAAGAGGGGAGTGTTAGAACTGGGTTTGAAAATTAACTCTACCACTAACTAGCTGTGTGATCTTCAGCAAGTTATGTAAGTACTGTGAGTTTCCCCCACTAAAAACTGAGGAGAACATATTTACTGTGTAGTGTGCTTTGTTAAAGATGAAATGATGTAGCTGAAACACTTTAGCACAGTGTCTCTGCACAAGAAGCACTCAGTAAATTTTAGCCTTTATTCTTAATGACTCTGATACTCTGTGATAAAAATAGAAACATTCTACATTTCACTTATGCCTTATATCATCAATTTCCCATATCTAATGACCCCGTATCTAATCAGAAACTGTCCCTTTACTTTGTCACTGCAGGCTAAATTGTGTATTAACCATTTTACTCCTCCTCACCCAGATATTAAAAAGGCTTCCAATAAAATTTAATATTTAATGATAATGTTGAAAGAAACCTTTTTCACACCCCTTCTCCTCCCCAGCACATCTTTTAACTTGTCCAAGGCAGTGTGTAATGCTGAGCAAACATCATAATATACACATACTTCCTCATCCCCTGCTGACACCAACAGCATTGTGCTCAGGGTGCTTTTAACAAATTGGAAAGTGATTTCACAGATGATTTCACAATTGAACTCATAACAATCCCATGAGGTAGGCAGGGCAGATACGAATAGCCTCACTTTACAGGTAAGGAAACTGAAACTAAGAGGGAAAATAACAAAGCCACAATATCCAAGCACATTTTCCATGAAAGGATAATCTGAGGGGATGGAGAAGGTCAGGGTTATTGGACTTTGGAAAATAAGATTTTCTCAGGAATGAAGTCTGTTCTGGGGATAGCCAAAGAGACCAGTCAGAGAGAGGAATAGGATCACTGGTGGAAAGCAAACAAAATAGAAAGTCAAGAGGCACAGAGCTTTCTTTTCCAATTTCACAATCCATTTGCCCAATGTGCCTCGATTTTTCTACCCATAACTTTGAGAAAGCAAAAATGCTACTTCTTACCTCTCTTACAAGTACACTGCAATGTCATTACTGTATACAAACACAAGCTTGATGACATGATACTCAAGGTTTTATGCTAACCACAGCAAACATGAACACTTTAAAATGTATAAACATAAGAAAACACATTTTAAGTGCTAATAGAAAATCTTGGTGATAGAGAAAATGAAAAGAATATTTTTCCAAGGATACATGGGCTAGAAGATATGAAAATTAGGTAAGATTAGGTCAATCAGCATTATAATTTTACATTACATATTTGAATCATTTTTGGAAGTTGCAGAATCGAACTAAGAGGCACGGACATGTAATAAATGTTTTGAAGCCATGGAAATGTAAAAGCCCTCTAATGTGGATAATGTTTAATTAATCACATATACCCACTTCTTAAAATAATCGATTCTGAAGTGCTGTTAATACTGAACAAGTCTTCTGGGTAGTTGTCACTGTTCAGGACTCCCCAGGACATTGACACTGCTTGCTGATAGCCCATAGCCCTTAAGAATTCCTAGCGGACTACAGAATTGTAATTCAGAAGCCCATCCCCCTTTATTCTGGAATGGGAGATTAAGTTCTTACAGACAGGAAGGCAAATGCAAACAAAGGTCATTAAAGGAAACCCTAGTTCAAAATAAAAACCAAACACAAATTTCTGGTTTATCATTTGAACCGGAAAATCTAAGGACCTCTAAATATGCAATAAAAAACCTAGTCAATACCAACACCGATGAGCAAAATAGCATATAACAGTAGGTCATCATTAGGTGGGTGATGCCTAATTCTGACTTAATAGGCCTGAACATAATTTCCCCTGTGATTTTTCATAGAACATGATACAACTTCATTCCAACATTGGGAGAGACTTTATGATACAGCAGCAGAACAGGCCTACTTTAAAACTCCACCTCTCTCTAAGTATTCAATTAATGAACATCTTTTGAATGTTTGCTATTTGTTGGGATCTATATCAAAGAACTCACAGTCTAGCAGGGGAGATAGGTAAATCAAGCATCAAATTTTTAAGTTAAATTCCAGAATGAAGAAAAATATGCGATGCAATGTTAAGTAGGGCAGAAAGCTCTCACAGATGATGATATGATTAACAGCGTCTCAAATGGTAAGTATAAATTGTCTATGGCAAAAAGGAGGAGTGCCTTCTGTCAGAACAGCCTGGCTAAAAGCAGGGAAACATGATAAACGTGCTGAGTTTCAGAAATTAGATGTAATGCCGCATGGCTAGAGCACAGAGCATAGAGAGAAGGGGAAAGATGCCCAAAGAAGCAGTAAGCAGTAGAGGAAGACAAAGAGTCCATCACTTAGGACTTTCTATTCCATGTTTAAGTTCAATATTGGAAAGATGAATATAATTATTGTCTATTGAAAAGATTTCATCCTACAGGCAATGAGAGTAGATTTTTACCATAATCAGTTTGCTGATATGTAGGTATACAGTGAAATAAAAGAAGGAATTCTAGAGGTATGGCTATCAGTTAGAAGACAATTTTAAAGGTCCAAGTAAGATATGGAGTGGCCCTAAATGAAAGGAATGGGGATGGAAAAGAAAACAGAGGTAAAAGAAGAATAAAAAACAGAGTTGATAGAATTTAGTGGCCAGGTAGCAATGAGAGGGTGAAGAGGAAAGCTTAAAACAGCTGTCTTTTTTTTTTTTTTTAAACTTGTTTGGCTAAATAGATAATGGTGCCTTAGCTGAATGAGCATGAAGTGGAATGTCAGTGGTACTCTTAGAGTCCTGGCTTATCCCTCTTTTATAAAAGATTAATCAAATTTCACTTTGTATTGCAGTACATATGTGTCATTTCATTGCCCCCTTCCCCAAAAGGGGATCCATCAGGCTCCTTGAGGGAAAAAGTTCTGTGTCACACATCACATTGTCCCTGCACATAGCCCCATATAGCATATTTGTATAACATGATTATATAACATAACTGACTCATTGCAAACACTTAATAAAACATTTCTGAATGACTGATTGAATAAATGTACAACTCCAAACCTTAGATGTGACAAAACTACACACTTTATCCTTTGAATAAAATAGTCATCTCTTAAAATGCAAATAACTCACCTCAACTGCATAACAGCTCAGACTACTACCAATTTCAGACTCATAACATTCTCTGCAAATCTCAATGTCTACTCTGGAAGGGACTTTTGGAAATACCTACTACAAATCCCCACTTTAAAGGTGAAATCTGTGACTCAGAGAAGGTACATGACCAGCCCAGAGTCACACAGAGTACAGTTGACGCTTGGACAACACGAGTTTGAACTGCGCAGGTCCACTTATATGAGGAATTTTTTTCAATAGTAAAAACTACAGCACTATAGGAACCGCAGTTGGTTGAATCTGCCAATATGGAGGAACTGCAGATATGAAGGGCCAACTCTAAGTTACACACAAATTTTCGACTGCACGGAGGGTTGGTGCCCCCAGCCCCTGCATTGTTCAAGGGTTAACTGTATCTGGAGATGGGACAGAAATCAGAATACGTTAAGCTTTGAAATATCTGTCAACCAAAATAGTTGTAACAGATTTGAAGATAATACAAGACATCAAATTTAGCTAGAATGCATTAAGTTTTTAAAAGCGCTTCATACTGTGCACTAAAAAAACACAAGGCAAACATCTTAAAGACATTTTCTTAAATAATTCTTCCTTCTGACAGTGAAATGCAAGGACCACAGCTCAACTTTTAGTTCTGAATTAGTATAAGTAAGACAGATTCTTACCGTGATCTTCTGAAGAGACTGGTGACCTAAAATGAGATAATAAGCATGATAAATCTTTTGTAAGTGACACTGATAATTACAGGTACAACAATGATCAAGAATAAGCTCATAGAAATTACACTCCCAAAATTCAGTTAAATAGAAATTCAGTATAGTAGTAGATGGTGTAATTGATGTGTTGGTTGTATGGTATATTCCAATTAATCACTCCCAAAGCTTACCTGGATTGGTTGAGTGGTAGATGTTATTAAAATAGTCTATTAGCATGGTGATGTAAGACTGAAACAAACTTAAACTGTCTGGATTCATCACACACAATAAAAGAACTCACAATAAAAGAAATGTGGTGATGGATGAAATCCTGTGACGTCACTAGTGCTGAAGGCCAGGCCTCCATAGAAAATACCAGGGATGTAAATAAACACTAGATTAAGTGTCTGTAGGTAAAAAAGAAATCTACTTGGACAATAAAAAATGAGACAGAAGTAAGGAAATGACATGTGCCCTTATCAATATTGCTTTTCACTTCCACTCACTGTGGAATTTAATGTTTCAGTGAGTATGATGTAGACCGTCTACATGTTGGCCTTATGTCTCTAAACCTGTGAGAGTCAGGATGAGGCAGAAGGGCAACCATTGGGATCCCACAGAACTTCTACAAAGTGATAACTTTTGCATATCATTTGAGGCTCAGGTCTAATTACAATATTAAGATACCAACGGATCATCATATCAACTCCTTTCACAATAATGACCTTTTCTTTCTCGGCTATTAATTGAGTTACTTTGAGCAATACAGACACAACTTTGTTGATGAATTCCCCTCAAGTTTGAAAGATACAGTCTTGACTACTGACTCATGCTTTTCTTGGGAGAAAGAGAGATGCATAATACTGCATTCAGAGGTGTTAGAATTTTGAAGGGAGAGGCAAGAAACCAGGAGGGAGGGGTCCTCTCCTCTAAATGATGGGCCTGCTGGAGCCCATAGCAGGGAGATGACCAAAGGCAAATGCATGAGTTTGGTAGTAAAGCTACCAAACTTTACATAACTAATATTTATATGTAGTCATAATATAACTAATATTCATGAGACATGATGACAAACGTTGGGGCAAGAATCATTCAGTGGGTGCATAGTGGTTGAAGGACAATTTTGGCTACTTTGGGATGCCCGATACCACTTTACTTTATCTACTGATCAGAAATATTTTTGTCCATTATGTGAACAAACAGTACAGTATAAAGACACAGGAATAATGGTGAGACAGCCTTGAACTTCCATTGGGTGGCAAAGTGAAATCATTTCAACCTTATAGGTCTCTTCAAGTAGACTTCTGTGTGTGAAAACTACAGAGGGTCCCCAGATCTGGTGGAGAAAAAACTGGCATCTGAGTGGTGGACACGGGAGCAGAGGGAGGGAACCTGACATGATACTAAGTCATCACTGCGGTGTCGGCTGCTTGAGAAATACTGCTGGGCCTCCTCAGGTGGAGCTGATCTGTCCTCTCCCTGGAGTCCCCCTATTTCACACTTTCACACACCAGTCTTCCCACTAGGTTGTGAGCTTCTTGGAACCTAGGACCATGTCTTATTTAGAACATAGCGGGTCCCTGATTAAAATGTATTAAATTGCATTAATTTCAGCACCACACACTAGAGTTCGGACTCAGACACACTCTGGAGCTCCTCAGAAATCACCACGTCACCTTAAAACCACCTTTGAGTTTGCCAGCTCCTAGGTCAGCTGTGAGGGAAGGGTCTAGGGAATGACCTGAAGCTCCAAATTAGTGACAGTGTGGGCACTCTCAGAGCCAAAAGACATCCTGTGCCCCCTACAACAGAGATGACCACCATCAAACAAAGGGGCAGAGGGGGCTGAACAGAGGTGAAATGGGATTGACATATGCACACTACTACATTTAAAATAGATAACCAACAAGGACCTACTGTATAACACAGGGAACTCAATATTCTGTAATAACCTAAATGGGAAAAGAATTTGAAAAGAACAGATACATGTGTAGGTATAAATGAATCACTTTGCTGTACACCTGAAACTAATACAACATTGTTTATCAGCTCTACTCCAATATAAAATAAAAATTAAAAAAGAAAAAAGAAATTAGAGAATTTCTTAAGTTGCAGAGGTCATGAAAAAAGAGTCAGCAACAAGGAAACATCTTCACTCCTGGTGTTTTCTGATGGGGAGGAAGCAAAGCATGTCTTAGATGGTTTGCAATTAATTTCTCACAGAGCTACAGGAATAAAGGAAAATCCATGCCAATGGACCACTAAATGTCTCAGGTGGAAGGCCAGTGAGGGTTTTTGCTGCCTTTCTGTAAAAGCAAAGCACTAATATTAAGTCTGAAAAATTCCAGATGGCTCCTTGAGAGCCCCAAGGGGATGCCTTCCGCAGTATGTCCAGGCAGTGGGGAAGAACTATCGATTTCAGACTGTTTTCTAAGGATTAGTCATGTTGAGTTTCTGTGCTGAATGTCTCCCACACGCCTGGGTTTGTGGAATTTTAAGACATATGGAGTATTTCAATCCTCACTCAGTATTTCACCTTTCACTGGAGCGAGTCACTAAATTATTCCACTGAGACGTGTACATCATCCATTATTGCTGGAAATGGGCATAAAAAGTTTTCTGGAACTTAGCTCAGGAGAGATGAAATATCATGAAATCAGCAGTATAAGTTATTTTTACAACAGAGAGGTTGAATCCCCGGAAGAGATAAATGTTCCTTAACCTGACAACAAAGGAAGGAAAGAAAGCTCACTGCTTATTCCTCCCACTGTACCTGAAGAACTGTGGCTTTGTCCCAGCCTGTTCATTCCTCCTCCACATACACTTTATCTTGGAGAACCTATCTGCTCTCACAATGCGGACTATTACTTCACTAGCGCTCAAGTAGCTCCAGGATTTAGAGTTTTCCCCCTCACTTCTTTCCTCATCCCTAGTCTTTTATTATGGGCTACAGGATATTTATACTTGATTTTGCTTTGTTTTATTGGTTTTGGTATTGTTTTACATTTTTATTTACATTCATTCAAATTCAGCAAAGACAACGAAAACAAAAACTCAAGACCTGCATTTAAAAATCTCTCTCCTATTTTATTGACCCTGAATAATTATTATTCAGATTTGAATCTTTCCCTTTATGTTGATTCAAACCTGAATAATAGTTATTACTTGAGATCCTTTTAAGTACCAGGCACCGTGCCAAGTGATGTGGATCAAAAAAGAAACAAGATATCAATTTCAAGGAACTCATAATCTAGTGAAGGAGGAAAATATGTAAACAAGTGATTATAGTATAATGAAAAAATGCAATAATCAAAACGTGTATGAGTAAAGGGGTAGCACAGAAGAGAGGGGGACCAATTCTCTTCCAAAAAAAGTAAAAGGTGGCTTCAAAAAGCAAGAACCATCTGAGCTGGGCTTTGAAGGATAAGTAGAAGCCTATTAAGTATGAAAAAAGAACTCCATGGGGTGGCAACAGGCATATGAAATAGGGGTAGAGACAGGAAATTTCATAACATGTTATCAGACATACAAGCAACTCAGTGTTGCTCAAATGTAAAGGAGTCATAAACATCAGGACTAAAGACAGAGGAGGGAGGGGCGTTTCATGTAGGAGCTGAGGGGCCAATTTGAAGTGCTTGTCATTTACCTTCTAAGCTACACAGAGCAAAGTTCTGAAGCAGAGAAGTCACATATTCTCACCTGTGCTTTTGCTCGGGCAGCTGTAGCGAGCAGACTACAAAACAGCAAGAATAAAGGCAGAAGACAAGCTACAGACTAGTATCGCAAAACTGCCACGTTAGTATCTCCGCTCTTCAATCCTTTTTGAAATTCATGGAAAATAACAGGGGGAATAAGAAACAGAAAAGGAAGTATCATCTTTGGCTAAACTAGAAGATGTCCCTAAACTGAAATTATTATATATGAAGAAGAGCAGCTATAGTAAAATTGGACCAAGTTTCAGGGAGACAGAGTGTTTCAATCTTAACTGAGGAGACATGAGCTACATCACGGACCACAAAACCTATGACAGAAAGCCCTCCGCTCTGAGCCATTCAGTAGCAGAATCAAACCCTGGAGGAGAGAGCTGCTAAGAAAGAGTCTGAAGACAAAAGATTCAAAGTCAAGCTTCCGGAAACACACCAACCCACTATCCCTAATTATCCATCCAAACTAGGGGTTCCAAAAAGAACTCACCCAATACATATATGAGTAATGAACAAAAAGGAACCATCATGACATCTACACAAAAATACTCAGAGAAGAGAGCAGGACAAGGATCTTCTGAAAAACAAAACTCAGGCTGAGAACATCCTAAAAAGATGATGGCACGAAGCAGGTAAAAACTGTGAACAAATCTCCATGAAATGGATAAATGGAATAAGGAAAGGAAGGGAGGAAGGAAGAAAACAAGGGAAGGAAACAGAGTCTCTGTGAACAGAAACTTAAAAGAAGAAACACAATGGTCAAAAAAAATAGCTAAAAGATGACAGTGGAGGAAAACAGCAAAGGTTTGCCCAGATCTTTGAACTATTAAGTTATAGAAAAAACCCGTGGGCTTTCCCACAGTGTCACCACTGCAGTGGGAAAAAAGGGATTAAGGGGAAGTGAATAACAATTAAAACTATATTAAGTAAGAATCCATTCATTTATTTATCCCTTCAAATATCTGCTTTGTGGAAGTGTTTTGCTTTTTAACCACTTTGATTTACTTTTCTGTAATTTTAATTGGAACACTTGCTAGTGAAAGTCCCCTTCCCAATGTTGACCCTGCTTAATTGAATATCCATACTTTTCTTTCCTTCTAAATGAAGGCAAGACTTCTCCAGCTAGGGTACACATGGGAACTTGAAAATAAGGGAAGCCTCAGGAAAATAAGACACCATTTTTAGATGGGGAATTATAAAATTTAACTGGTAAAATATTTTTAAAATATTATTTTTATGCTGAAACAGGCACAGCCATATTATGGATCCCAAAGCAAAAGTTGCTTGAATTCTTAAAGCAATAAAGTTAAAAAAAAAAAAAAGAAATCTGTGTTTGAGACAGTCAGCTTCAGGAATGTCTCCAAGGTCCCCAAGGGGATGAGTTTGTTCTCCTCTGCTCCCAAGGAAAAGACAGAAAATGTGAAATTATCCACTTAAATACAGCTATAACATCCTGGAACGAATTATTTTATAAGATTAATGTACGCAGATTTCAAGAATCTGAGGGAATGAGACGTAGAGTACACATCAGCTGCGGCTACTGTATTCGACAGGGCTGCTTCTAGAATTTGTCATCACTAAGACACAAGGAATGTCTAAGAAACACAAAAACGGTTGTGTAGATTGCCTTCCATCAGCATGTTTCCCTTCAAAGCCTCTAATCTTTCCAGTAGATCAACCACAAGGCTGAAGGACACTGAAAAATGTGCCCAATGTTCTACCAGCAATGTCATAACAATAAGAGCACAGGAGTGTCCTAGTTAGGATAGTGAAAGTCTTTAAGAAACACTGCACTTCTTGCAATGTTTTACTGTTTTCAATCAATAAACCTAGAACGGAGATGATGGGCATCGTGACTAGTTCAGCCTTTATGAGGTGGTGAAATGCTTTGCAATACATTTTAGATATGGGCATTTTCTTGGCAGCCTCCATGAAATCTCCAAGCTCTTCCTAACACAATACCTTCTTTAAAAAAAATTAATTTTTATTGGAGTACAGTTGCTTTACAATGTTGTGTTAGTTTCTACTGTACAGCAAAGTGAATCAGCTATACGTATACATATATCCCCTCTTTTTTGGATTTCCTTCACATTTAGGTCACCACAGAGCACTGAGTAGAGTTCCCTGGGCTCTACAGTAGGTTCTCATTTGTTATCTATTTTATACATAGTATCAATAGTGTATATATGTCAATCCCCATCTCCCAATTCATCCCACCCACCCCCTTTACCCCCCTTGGTGTCCATATATTTGTTCTCTACCTCTGTGTCTCTATTTCTGCTTTGCAAATAAGATCGCCTATACCATTTTTCTAGATTCCACATACATGCATTAATATACGGTATTTGTTTTTCTCCTTCTGACTTACTTCACTCTGTATGACAGTCTCTAGGTCCATCCACATCTCTCTTTTTTTATTTGAGTAATACTGTCCTGACTCTACTTTTTTCAAGCCTCTATAAAATATTTTGCTTTTATGTTTTTCATCTCATGGCTTTAATTCAGTAGCATCCATGGCTTTCCTACTTGGCCCTTCCTTGGACTATCTGTATCATTCCCTCCCTTGGAGAGAGAGAGGTCAGTAGACTATCCATTTTACATATTCTTTCCTAAAAACAGATTAGATGAATACTGGGGACCCACCTATATGGGTCTGTTACTTTTTGGAGAGAATCACCCACAAATGAATGTTAATCTCATTCCCCAGTGTCCCCAACACATATACCCTCCACTGAGATTTTCTAAACCACCTCCTGGTGGGGAGCTGGCAACCAAAGGGGCCACCACATAGATAGAGGTGAGCTTGGAATAAAAATATAGGACAGGTGTAAGAGGCACCTGAATAGGCACAAAAGCAGAGATTCATATTCTGAAAATACTTAGCCACAGATTATTTCTATAAGACTGTGGATGGGGAGGGAGCTCTGAGATATTCATACCAACCCACAGGCCTGGCTGGAGGAGCCAAGGCCCTTCATTTCCTGGTTACCATCATGCAATTAAAAGAGAAAACACAGGAGGAATGGCAGGGTGGTCTAGAAGCTGTGCTACCTCTAGACTCCGCCCGGCACACTGCAAATAAAGCATCCTCGGCTGCTAAGTCCTCGTGAACGAGGCAGTCCATGACCGCACACTGAAAGCAACTCTCTCTACATATATTTCACCAATTTTCCTTGTCATGCCTAACATCCCTCTTTACCCTCTAGTTTTTCGGATGAGGACCACAGCATAAACACTACTTTCTATAAGCACAGGGGAGATCATCCAACCTACTCAGGAAGAGAAAGAGAAGCATCTGGTTTCTAGCTTTATATCAACTCTGAATGTTGTCTCCCTCTCTCCTTTGTCATTCTACTTTCATTTCTTCTTCCCTCTCCTGACCACAGCCCTGACAGTTCCCTGGGCTTATCTCATCCACCTTTCTTACACTTTGGTGAAAGCCAGTATCTCTGTACACACAGCCTCCCATCACGTGCCAATGGGCACCTGCTCCTACTGAAGAACATCAAGAACATTCAGGCCTGGGCAAAGTTCCCCAGGTTGGACTCTGTTTCCTGCCTGGACCATTATTTCTCATTGTCTGTTAACAAACTCTTGAGTAATGTCTCAAGTGGAAACTGATTTC
The DNA here is from genome assembly GCF_028023285.1 of Balaenoptera ricei. Taxonomy (NCBI): domain Eukaryota; kingdom Metazoa; phylum Chordata; class Mammalia; order Artiodactyla; family Balaenopteridae; genus Balaenoptera; species Balaenoptera ricei. The sequence goes on along the minus strand of NC_082647.1, from coordinate 16,346,572 downwards.
CCAGCTGGACATCCCTTCCAGGCACATTTCAAGGGTCCACACACCACTGCTGAATAAACACCATCTTTGTTTTGCTTCTGTTTTACCTTGAACTGATGAAGCTACAGAAATTCAATTTATTTCCTGAAACTGTTGATGGACAAAGAACTTTCATTTAAGTCAAGCCAGCCAAGGGATGATTTAATATGGTCTCAAAGCATGGCTGTAGGTAATCATCTCTGGGCAACTGCCTTCTCCCTTGAGCTTCCCTCAAGGATATGCATTGCCTAAGGACTGCTATGCCCAACCTATGACATCATTTTGAGGGCTTGAGGGAGCAACAGTGAGATCACAGATCTAGCTGACATCTTCACCACCATCACTCCAGGCCCTAAGCATCTCTAACTAGATAAAATAGAACCAGAAATCCCTTAGCACTGAGAACCTCCATCAACTATACAATCCTCTCTGTTTGCTTTTCCTCCCTCTAATTATGAATATTGCTATTAAGACAATGAACAAAGCACATACAGTAAGAGAGCAGGCAAGAATGAGAGCAAAAGAGATGAAAGGTACAGCAACCACACAAAGTGGCATTGAAATGAGAGAAAGACAAACACATTCTCTATTCAAGTGGTCACAAACCCATTCAGGGATTGCCAAACAGCCTCAAAGGTAACATTCACCACCAACAGAAGGGAGGGTTGTGGAAAGAGGAAGGAGAGAGAGATGGGCATTTGTGTGGAGGTGGGGAAATAAGTTCCAGAACTCAAATAATAGAGCCTGCTTGGGGAGTTCTTCATTTGATGTAAATTTCCTTTAATTCTGTTCATGCTCATAATTTCCTATTAAGACTCTTCTATCCAAATATACACCCGATGATCCCAACGTGAGCTGTACTTGAAATATCCTTTTTAATAAGTTCCTGTGTTTAGTTATATTTGGTGTTTTGCAGACAGCACTGTTTTACCACTAGCCTGTATGATTCAATTTCTTCTATACACCCTCCTTAATCAGTCTGCAGAGTGAGGAAGAAACTCCTAACGCCCTTTGAGCTTGAAATGTTACTGCCACCTACTGTTCATCCCTAAGAACTGCAACGAAATGAGGGGAAGGAGTTTCTTTGAAATGCATGGTTAGAGATGAGGCGAAACGGACAAAAGTGGGCGTCGGCTACAAGAAGAAAGAGATTTTTTAAAAAGAGAGATGACCTGGAAGAACCTAATACAGACCAAGTTCATTAAACATGAAAAACTGGCCATCACACTTTTTATTATGTAAAATATGAACACTCCTGCGAAATATTTTAACGTTTTGAAGATGTAAAAACCACAAAAAAATGGTGCATCAGACATTGTACAATCATGCAGAAAAGAAACAGATGTGATAGTTCATATTACAAATCGGTCTTTGCAATATAGTTGCCTGCCTAATTTCTAAAAAGGGATTAAAGGAATAGAAAAGGCATGTTATTCTAAAATCTGATCAAGGAAGATATACCTGCAGAGACCAGGTGGGGAGTATCAGCAGGGAATATCTTTTAGAAAGAGCTGCCGGCTTTAGGCTAATGACTCTGGGAGCCCTGGCCAACAACTGCTGTTGAGACGCAATCCATCTGGAGTCTTGTAAGTGTGGACTTTTTTTTTTAAGCATAAATTGAAACAGGAAGCTCTAAATTGTGAGGGCAAATCACATGAGTGCTACGTTCGGTATTAACACAAGAAACTTATACAAAAGACCATCTCACATATCACATGATTCAGGATAGGCAATATCTACCTTGTGGAGCCAAGGCAATTGAGCAAGGGCTTACCCACAGCTAATTATTTTTATGAAATGCAATACGGATTTCTGAATCCAGCATTGGAAAATGGAAGAAAAAACAGGCGGATGTGGGAGCTGCTTTGGCACTTCTCCTGAAGATAACTATAATATATTCCAGAAGTTTTCCTATCAAAATCTCCTCCCACCTAACCCACTTCTCAGAAGAGGGAATTCATGTTCAAAACACCGGCATGGGAAACAAAATCTAAAAAAAAAGTCTCTCTCTCTGCCCAACTCTTCTGTGTCCAAGGAAGGTGCAGTTTCTAAGTGATATATTATAAACAACCCAAAACAGAAAAGGAGCTCCCAGAGAAAACGATAAATTGATGAAAATAAATCATGGTACAAGAAGTGAAAACGGGCTCCACACACTCTTTGAGAACAACTCAGTTAATCCAATGTTTGAATATTAAGCACTCCTACATGCTTAACTATAACCTGTGGCGGGTACTGAACTTAGAACATTCCCACTTAGAAATCGCCCACTTTCAAGGAGATTCCAAGGGGGCTATCGGGTGAGGCTACCATTAAAGAGAGCACTGGAGAAAGTCGTAAAGTAATGTCTGTTGCTGTAGTTGCTCTTATGCTTGGTGATCAGCTCAAGAGCCAGAAAAGTTAGGAAAAGGGAAAACGTGGTCCCCATTTCCTTGAATTCCAAGTAAGTAGCTTCTCTACATTGTATAGCTATTCCTTACCCTGGTCTCTTTGGGGTTGTGGGTTCAGAGGTCCCCAGAGGTTTCTGAGAGAAGTTCCACACTCTGTACAACCTCCCATTTCCAAGAGCGATGAATGCACCCCCTTCACATCCCTCACCCTGCTCCTGAGCACACCAGGCGATAACTGGTCAGTATCCCTCCAACCTGAGACTCACAGGCAAATACTTTTGGAAGGATTTCAAAATTATCCTTCACCCTTTAAATCAATTTAATCAAATGATTCACACTGAGGCCGACACACTGAGAAAACAAGAGGTTTGGTGGGAGTTTGAGAAAGAAGCAAAAGGATGGATGGGTTATTTTGGAGGTGAGTGGTTAGAGAGGCTGTCAGGAGACAGCTGAAACCTTGAAACAGACCTCCGAACATTGAATGCACTGGGCTCTGAGGAAGTGGGGCGAATGGGATGAGGAACAGAGGGGCGGGACACAGAGGTTCACTTGCTCTCCCCAGCGCTGTCTCACTGGCGTTCCCTCTCTGCAGAGGTAGGGAGGTGGGAAAGAGGGAGCCAGGAGTGAGCTGATTTCTCAGCGACCTTCCGAGGAGATGAGGGCAGCCTTTGAAGGGTTAGTCCCAGGACCAGCGTTGGAGAGAGGACTGACATGCAGAAATATTTCATGTCACAGGTAGATGTACCAAAGTCACATTTAGGAGAAACTACAGCCTCTTCTCTGATTGTTAGAGCGAGAAACAAATATTTAGCTCAGATCCTGACAAGCACCCTTATAAAGTGGCAATCTGTGGGAAAGAGAAGTTGCCTCCCACCTTCCTTTCCATTGCCAAAACCTGCCATGGAAGCCCAGTGATGGGGCATGTGTCGAGGACCATGGTCCACAGGGTGGGATCCTCTAAAAGTGACATGACAGGAAACTTAACTTTGCATATTTGCCCCCTTTTGGAAAGGAAGGAAAATCATTGTTGGAGCCCTCAGAAACTGTGGGCACTTTCCTGATGGCAGGGACATTTGCCAGCATTCCCAGGGGATGGTTCTTATCACTCTTGACTAAATTTTAATCCTGTTGCTTAAAAATACTGGGCCCTCAAGGAGAGACGTGGCATCATTTTGTAGAACTAACATTCCCTGCATCTATGCCAACTTTTTCTAGCTTGAATCCCGTCCAACATACCCTACATCCCTATTTTTCAAACTGATGAGATTTCAGTGTCAAGTCCTCAAGGAAGATCCAGCCACTGTTTCAAGGAAGAGAGGACCGACCACACAAAAATGGATTGTGCTGTGACCCTGCACCAGCACAGGGCTGCTCCCAGTGGACACAAGACAGAGGAATGAGAGGGGGTCTCTTGTGTGTCCAAGCCCTCACTTGTAGCACAGCCACTGAAAACAAAACAAAAAAATTCCCGTTCCTATACTGGCATAACAATACTCACTCTAAACTTCCCCAGTGCAGAGGGAGATGGAGTTATTTTCCCCATTTTAGAATGGTGCTTAAGTGATTTTGTCACAAAAGACTCTTGTTACTTCTGACCTGCTTTCCTTAATGCCCTAAGGCAGAGCGTGTTGTTGGAAGGAAATAGAAATCTCTTCTGTTTTGTTTTTAAAGAAGACTCAATAATTCCCTAAGAGGCCCTTCCAACTGCTCTCTACCTACTAGGAAACTCAAGAAAAGTGCTTTTCTACACAAATTGCCCCCATACTTCCTAACGCTCTGGCTTTGCCTTGTCTCCTTTAGCTGGAAATCTGAGAATTCTGTTCCATCCATAAAATTTTGATGGTTTATGGTTCCCCACATACCAAGTTTCTTCCCCTCCATCCAAAGAACATCCAAAACCTCTTCAAGAACTAAACTTCACTAACACAACCAAAATAATCCAGAGATACATGGGAGACGCGCTAACATCTCACTGCATAGGCTTCTAGAAACAATTTTTCCTCCCCCCCTTCCCATCCCCCCAACACTGTGCACATCAACAGGGCACCTACAACCGCTAATACCCACCAGAGTTACCTTTTACTTGCTCGCTTGTAAAATAGCAAGGGTTCCCTGAGTCAGGGATTCAGTGCATCTTTATTGTTTTAATATGTTAATTCCCTGGATCAAATTGAGGAGCAGTTATAGAAAGAACAGAGCAAAATTTCTTATTAATTATTTTGCCCACGTAAAGGGACATCGTATCATTATGTGCTTGGCTAGAGAGGACAATGGCAGGAGGTAAGTTAGGGAAAAAAGAAGAAGAAAGGAAGATACACGTCAGCTAAACGGCAGTTTTTCCAGCTTGAGTGATTAGCCAGGGAGAGCAAGATTTAGACCAGTCATGCAAGGGACTATCTCTATCCTGAGTGCACTGATTTCATCTCTAAGATATATTCCAGCAAAACCTGTTTCCCACTAAGAGGATTAATTTTCTCCGTCTTATCTGATTGTGATGCTCGAAGGATATTTCCACAACCAAAATCACGGCCCAATAGTCTGTCTTCCTGTTGAGAACCTGGAGCTTCGACAATAAGCGCAATTAACCTTTTTTTTTTTTAGAGTCAGGCCATCACCTAACGTTCCAAGAAGAAACTGGGCAAAGGAAATAGCTGGAGACAAGAGAGGCATGAAGCTATTACTCCTATGTTCAGTCCAGAACTTCTGAGTTTTGGGAAGAGGTGAATTTCAGGGCTATCTTCCTGATAGGATGGTTCAGAATTATAGACTACACTAAAAAAGGTCAATTTTTCAGTTTAAAGTATTGTTAGGTGTTTTGGATATCCCTAAATAACTTGCCAGGTTGTACAAACATCCTTAAATACACATTAGGTAGAGTGATGTTCAACTGTCATGGAGTACTGAATTAGTTGAGAGGTATTTCTGGTGATATAATGATGAAAAGCAGATACCTGTTCATGGGCAAAAGTTGAAGAAAATAAGCATAGAGCCCTTAAAAAGCCTCTTTTCTTCTTAGTGGCTTGCGTTTTCATTAATTCTTTAAATATTCATCCTTTTCATATAAAAATAAAAAAGTGAAATCTGGAGGAAGCAGCAAATTCTCTTTCCTCTTGTTTCCAGAACACTCTACGCATATATCCATTATAGCACTTATCAGAGGGACCTATAATAATTGGTTTATTATTTCCCCTCTGAATATAAGTTCTTCAAAGACAATAATTTCTCATTTAGTTTTACATCGTCAATGCCTAGGTATATGTATTGCTTCTACCTAGAAGGTGCGGAATACGTATTTTCTCAATAAATTAATGACTAACTGAATGCCTCAACCCATTTCTTAGATTCCAGTGAAGTCATAAATCAGACCAGATACATTATAGTTCAATATTTTATAACTCTGTCTCTTGTTAGAGAGAGAAATGCTCCACCGATCATAAAAATCCATCAACCCTGCTTAAGCTAAGCAGGTAACAGATACCTGAGTACACAGATGTCTGGATTGAATGTCTGTGGTTCCCTACACTGTCTCCCCAGTGTCTTAATCCAGTGGCAAGATCTTTTACTTATATCTGTGTGACCTTCACCTTAGCTCTTCTAGGCTCAGGACTTGGAGATACTAAGAACATGTGCGTTTTTTCCTTTTCTTTTTCTTTTGGGGGTTTTGCACAAACCACAAAACATAATAACTAGAAAAGATTATTTTTATTCATAAACTAAACAATACCTTCCAGTCCCTTTACCTGTTTTCCCTTAACCCAGAGGTTCAGAGGTAAGTTCAGAGGTAAGTCTGTCCTTTCCTCAAAGAGGACTTGGAAAGAATATACTAGAGTTTTTACTCAGTGCCTATTTTTTTTTTTTTTTTTATCTCATAGATCATAAAGTTGGGAAAAGTCTTCCTTTGGAATCAGATTCTGTCTGCTAAAATTTTAGTTAATTACTTCCTTATGAATCTCCTGCCCAAATGAAATATAGTCTTGTTATGAATTGTGGTGGTTCAATTAATGATGAGAGCAAATGTGTTTCCAGAAACATGTTATTTTAGTAGCACTTTCTTAGACACTGTAAACACATTTTTTAACTTAAAGACAAATTCCTTATGGTCCTAGCAGTAACAATGTGAGTCACCTAGAGCCCGTCCTCTGCAACAAGAGAAGCCACTGCAATGAGAAGCCCCTGCACCGCAACGAAGAGTAGCCCCCACTCACCGCAACTAGAGAAAGCCCGCGCGCAGCAACAAAGACCCAACGCAGTCAAAAATAAATAAATAAAATAAATAAATTTATTTTTTAAACATATTGTTTTTATTGTGTTCATAGGATTTGAAGATCCTATATGTGTTGTATATCCTTCTTTGGAATTGTAGTCTCCCCTAGAGGACCTGTGTATAAGTAGACAATACACACATACACACACAGACATGGAATATCTACATATATTAGAATCAGGCCATCACCTAAAGTTCCAAAAAAGAAACTGGGTAAAGGAAATAGCTGAAGACAAGAGAAGAATGAAGCTATTACAGATACATACATAATATATATATATATATATATATATATATATATATATATATATATATATATCTATTATACATATGTATATATGTATGTATCCATGAGTTCCAAATCCTGAGTCAACCAATCGCGGATCATGCACTAAGTTTATGATCCACAGTTGGTTGAATTTGCAGATGTGGATCTGCAAATACAGAGGTCTGACTATGGGACTCGAGCATCCATGATTTTGGTCCTGGAACCGATTCCCCACAGATATCAAGGGACGACTCTATAAATCTTTCTTTAAAAATTGTAATGTATCTAAATGGAATTTTAATAAATGTAACCAGTGCCAGTAATAACAGAAATCTACTTCATTCTGTTTGTTCATTCTGTCTGCTCTCCCTGAAGTAGAAGGGAGGCTGATGAATCTTAGAAGCTAAAGTTAAAACTATGAGAAAACCCTGAGGAGCCCTGCTCCCCTCCCCGGGGGGCTAAGGGGGAGGTTGGGTCAGTCAGAGTTCAGAGGGGAAAGGTCTCTTGAGCAGATGCTGACTGTGTGCCATGGAGGTAGAATGAGCTGGGAAAGCACTGGAGTTGCACTCCTTTCTATCTCCTGTATTTTAAAATTAACCTTCTCAGAATTTTGTCTCTTATTTACCTTTCGAAAGAACCAATTTTTAAAAATTTTATTCTTGGTTAATCATTTATTTTGTCTGTTTTATTCCCCTTGTCATTGATTTCTATCTTTATTATTTCTCTTCACTCTTGTTTCTTTGTTCTCTATTCTGAGTCTTTTTCCAGTTTATCAAATTGAATGCTTTATTTGTATGGAATCATTTTTCTCTTGATAAATGATTTAGAGTCATAAATCATTCTGTGAATACCACTTCTGTCATTTCCTGCAAATTCTGATAAACAGTATTTTCAGTTCTAAGAATTTAAAATTTCCCTTTTGATTTTTTTAATAGAATTACTTAGCCTGGTGAACAAGATGTTAAAATTGAACTTTTACTATCTCCAAGTTGACTGGGGCTTTAAGGCTGAAAGCAATAGATGCCAGTTGTACCTAGAATATTACAATAATTCTTCAGGTCCCTTCACATACTGATTCTTAAATATTCCTAATGGGAAAGTAAATTGTGCAATATGGACCAAAGTTGAAACTATATAGGGACTTCCCTGGTGGTCTGGTGGTAAAGAATCCACCTTCTTGGGACTTCCCGTTGGCAGTGGTTAAGAATCCACCTGCCAATGCAGGGGACACGGGTTTGAGCCCTGGTTCAGGAAGATCCCACATGCCCCAGAGCAACTAAGCCCGTGTGCCCCAACTACTGAGCCTGCACTCTAGAGCCCACGAGACACAACTACTGAGCCCTCGCGCCACAACTACTGAAGCCCGCACGCCTAGAGCCCATGTTCCGCAACAAGAGAAGCCACCACAATGAGAAGCCCACATACTGAAACGAAGAGTAGCCCCCACTCGCCACAACTAGAGAAAGCCCGCGCGCAGCAACGAAGACCCAACGCAGCCAAACATAAATAAATAAATAAATTTATTAAAAAAAAAAAAAAAAAAAAGACTCCACCTTCCAATGCAGAGGACATAGGTTGGATCCCTGGTTGGGGAACTAAGATCCCACATGCCGCAGGGCAACTAAGCCCGCACCACAACCACTGAGCTCGTGTGCCTCAACTAGAGCCCACGTGCCACAAAACTACAAGGCACATGCACTCTGGAACCCGCGCACCACAACTACAGAGAGAGAAAACCCACATGCCACAACTAGAGAGAAGCCTGCGTGCCACAACTACAGGGCCCACGCGCCCTGGAGCCTGCGCGCCACAACTAGAGAGAGAAAACCCGCATGCCACAACTAGAGGGAAGCCCACGCACCTCAATGAAGAACCCGGGCACAGCAACAAAAAAAGATCCCCCGTGCCTCAACGAAGATCCTGCAGCCGCAACTAAGACCCGATGCAGCCAAAAATAAATACATAAATAAATAATTTTTTTAAATGTTGAAACTGTATATACACCCTATGACACAGGTGGACACACGCAGACTGTTCACTGTATTTTTAAATAATAAAATATTAGAAATCAATATCTAAATGGAGGAATAAGTTATGACATATTTGTATAACACAATATCCTATACCAAATTAAATGACTTAAAATCTACATATATCAATGTAACCGAGGAGGACACTATGAGGCCGTCCCAGGACAGACCCCTCTCCCATATCTTCTGCTGTAGCTCCTCTCTGAAGTCAGACCCCTCTCCCATATCTTCTGCTGTAGCTCCTCTCTGAAGTACCTAGATGATAGTACCTGATGCATATTTCCAGACTTTTTCAGATGTTCAAACCACCACCAAATGGAAGAAATTAACTACTTGATGATCATGAGCAAGTAGCCCCACAGACTTTCTGGTGCCTAAGAATTGATCACCATCAACCAATCAGAGAATTGTGCACAAGCTGATCACATACCCTGAGACCCCCTCTCCCCTACCTTGCCTTTAAAAATGCTTTGCTGAAACCCTTCGGGGAGTTTGGGGTCTTTTGGGCATAAGCCACCAAATCTCCTTGCTTGGCCCTGCAATAAACTTTTCTCTGCTCCAAACTCTGATGTTTCAGTTGTTTGGCCTTACAGTGCATTGGGCACACAAACTTGCATTCCGTAACATCGATATGAATGAATTTTAAACATTTGATGTTGCATGAAGTGGCAAGTTCTAAAAGTGTATGCACTGTTCAATACAGGTGATGAAAAGTAAAAAGATAACACAAAACAAAAAACCCATAAAACAATATATATTTTTATGCTACTGTATGTTGCTATGGATAGAAAGACTTAATGCAAGTAATAACATAAAACAATAAGGTGATATTTCAGTGTTGTTGGCACATTAGTATTTTTCATATAATGTTTGAGCTTATTTAGATTGGGGCATATTTAACACCTATTTAATAATGTTTAAATAAAAGCCTATCTTCATTTTTTGTTTCAATCTCTTTTTTTTTTTTTTTTTTTAATTTATTTATTTATTTATTTTTGGCTGTGTTGGGTCTTCGTTTCTGTGCGAGGGCTTTCTCTGGTTGTGGCAAGCGGGGGCCACTCTTCATCGCGGTGCGCGGGCCTCTCGCTATCGCGGCCTCTCTTGTTGCGGAGCACAGGCTCCAGACGCGCAGGCTCAGTAATTGTGGCTCACGGGCCCAGCTGCTCCACGGCATGTGGGATCTTCCCAGACCAGGGCTCGAACCCGTGTCCCCTGCATTGGCAGGCAGATTCTCAACCACTGCGCCACCAGGGAAGCCCCAATCTCTTTTTTTTAAAGAAAAAAAATGCTTTCAATTAGTTCTCAACCATATTTACTTGTGGGTAAATTTGCAGCTGTACATATTTAATGTGCATATGTAGTCTTCCTATATTGTAGAATTTTTCACCTTACAAATGCTTATAAAGACAGATATCAAAGTAAATCTTTCTTGGGCCCTGGGACTCTGGGCACCCTGCCTTTTCACTGGCCCTTCGGGAAAACAGTGCAGTATGGTAGGGTCAGAAGTCAAGCAGACCTCACTCAAACCACAGTTCCCACACTTGTTATCTTGGGTGACCTAAGATGAATATTTTAAACTCTATGAGCTTCAGTTTTAAACAATGTGAGATTTAAAAGTTGTTGAAAGAATTAAGGATAATTTAATCATAGTGCAAAGCACGTAGCAAGTATCAATACTAGCTATTACTGACCTTATTATACATTACATATCTGTATAAAATATACATAATTCCATTGTTCTATAACTGCAATTATACTTATGTGTATCAAAGATGCTCTCTGAAGTAAATAAAGAAATGTTCTTCCTAAGAAATTAATGAACACACATACACAAAAATATTCAGAATTAATAGACAAATTGGGTAAGGTAAAGTATGTAAATGATTTAAAGCAACCATTTTATTTTGTTCGTACATTCTGTGAGTCAAAGGTTCAAACAGAGCCCAGTGGGGACAACTTGTCTCTGTTACACAATATCTGGAGGTTCAGCTGGAAAGACTCAAAGCTAGAAGTGAATGTTTGTTTTCTAAGTTACTTGACAGAAAAATGTTTTAAAAAGGAGTCAGCTGCTCTAGTGCATTTAAGGCATAAGGTAGTATAAATATCCAGGAAAACTAGTATCTGCCAATTGAAGATTAATAAAATATGAAGAGAAATTCCTAAAAGGATAATATAACCCGAATAAAAAATAAGAGTTGATTCTGATAAAGGGTTTTAAGAACTTGACTATTATATAAAATGGTACATTTATTTGTGATTCTTGGAAAGAATATTTACTGTCTTAGAAACAATCTCACATATCATGATATATATATTAACATACTATACACAGAAAAATCAGGGCATAGGAAACTAGATTGAGCTCAGGTGCCTGAGCTTTTGTTTCCACTTTTGGAAACAGCCTGTATATAAGAATAACTGAAACACTCATCTGGTTTGTCTAGTCTTAATTTCTATTTCTATGGCTAATTAAAACCCTAATTTTCAAAAAAATCTGCCCGAAGCTAGATGGTCACTTTTTTAGCTGTCAGTGGGTGGCTGACTCAGCCTCGTTCACAAGCCTCAATTCCATATACAAAAGAAATGAAAAAAAATGCCCTGAATTGTAAGCAATCGAATGGCCATCAGAAACTAACAACACAGTTTAATTAAAAAGGAAAATCCATAGTAATTCATTTTTTCCTTTCCACTCTTCACACAACAGAATAAGAGTTAGTACAGAGAAGCAATTAAAATGAAATCACCTTTTGCCCTTGGGGTGTCTCAGTAGAACCTTTACCACCAAAATAATTAGCTTCAGATTTCTCATTTTCCTCCCCTTTGTCACACTGAAATTGCTTCCGGTCTTAGAAACAATGCATTGCCCTGCCTCTTCGGTTAACCCTAGGCTTCTAAGAATCTCAATCATCTTGTTATTTTGTAAAAATGGTTAAGACTGCATAGTTACAAGGCCACTGTCCCTATTTGATTAGGACCTCGAATCGGACTGGAAACCAGCCTGATCTCACGAATTACAGTGAACTTATACAACCTCTGAGATGGGGTGACTGGATTGGAGGCAAACAATGGGTGCAAATGACTGTGTCCATGACCACAGGGTGCACCTTGAACCTGCTCCTGCAAGGAGGGGTGACAGAAGGGAGGATTCTCGGGACACGAGTGTACCAACACTGTTGCAAAACTCAGCACCCATCCCTCAGATGAAAGCACACCCACTCTCCTGACCTTTGAACAAATGCTGCATCATTTACCCAGAGAGACTACAACACAGTGTGCGCGGCACTGCACCTCAGCCATCAAGACCACCTGGCAATATTACACATCACAGCCAGAGGCTCACAGAACTGGAGACTCATGAAACTGACCTGTCACAGCACATCAAAATTTTCACACAAATAAAACACTCTACGTCACTTCCAAACTACTCATGTCACTCTCACGCATGTCCTCACAATACGGCAAACACAGGGGCATCTGGTAAACACTGGGTTCCAGTAAAGCAAACCCTGGTGAGGTTCAAAGTAGTTGTAGGTCCATATGCAAGGTCTCACTGAGGCTCGGGAACAAGAGAAATGGAAAGCGAGGCTCCCCTGGGAGCTTCGGGGTGGGTAAAAGGGAGCAAGGTGAACAGGGTGACACAATCAGGAGACAGCTGGAGCACCACTGAGAAGAGAACCCTTCCCATCGGCTAGGACCCCACAGAACCCTCTCCCAGCAACCCCAGGGGTACACAGGGCAAGAGACAGAAAGAGCTCTTACTGTAGCACTCGGGAGTGGCTGAAATCTTTCAGATCTGAGTCTTCGTAAAATGGAGTTATCATTCCCAGCCCGCTGTCACTCAGCATGCGTTTCCGGAGGGCAGGATTCCACCAGTCTGTCATTCTGGGAGGGAGAAGGGCACCAGACATTCAAGGTCAGCCACAGGGCTTAGTCTGCTCTTTCTCAGGATGATTCTTGTCTCCAAATGTGAGGAGGGAAATTAATCTTTATTGGGTATTTACGAGGTATTTCACCCTTATTAGTCTGTTTAATTTTCTCAACCATCAGGAACTCTTTGTATGCTGCTGCCCTCTTTATAGATGAGAAAACTGAATTTCAAGATTAAGTAATTTTAAATATGACACAGATAAGAAGCAATGGTGCCTGATGTAGAAAGACAGGTTAGAAAATAACAAAGCCTGGATTTGCTCTTTCACAGCTTTCCAGTTCTCAGTTTATTTCCAGAGGGGGCAATGGAAAAGAAATAAGAAAGGAATGGATTCAAGTTCTTGTGGATTTGCAGGCTACTTTATCTCTGGAGCTAGAGCTGATAGAGAATGACTGAGAGGGCAAAGCCCAGGGCGAGCTTGGCAAAATGGGCTCACCCTTCATCAGATCAAACACTACGTCCCCGATCAGGTGGGGTGGGAGGACACCTAGACTGCAGCACCTACCGCTTCTACAGCGGGACACAGCATCACACTTGCTTTCCCCACAACTGACAGTCTTGACTTATCGTATGTGGCCTTTCCCACTACCTTCCGGGACCCCCAGGGTTTTTTATCAGGCCATCCTTCGTGACTGTCGGCTTTCCCTTCATGCCAGGACAGCTCCGGTATCACTAACTCTGGCTCCTAAACACAGCTGTATATCTGTTCCAGCCTGCCACTTCTGTCTTCTTTTGGCTCCCCACAGACTAAGGACGTACCACTGCTATCAGCTGGCCTGGCAGAGTGGGATATTCAGAAATAGCAGCCATGGTCAAATTAGTGAACAGGGGTGAACAGGCATGAGGGTTACCTCAAGTGACTATGTCTGTTAATATTGTATAAGTATGTGCACACATTTGCATATGCCATTTGAGTGCACGTGTGTGTGCTCTCCGAGGAAATCCTTATTTTAACTCTTTAGTGTCTATGTACCAGTAAACTACAAAAGTTCATTAAACTTCACAAGGGCAAAGGTTTTTGTGTTTTTACTTTTGCACTGTTGTTTCCCAAGTGCTTATAGTAGTACCTGGCACATAAAAAAGCTCTCTAAATAAACATTTCTGAATTTACGAAATAATCTAGAAATGTTAATATGTTTTGGTGGTTCAATGTGGTGGTTAAAACACAAATGGGCTCTAGCATGGAATAAATCTCAATTTTTCCCCTTTATTTTTTGTGCAATACTGGTCAAGTTACAAAAACTCTCTAAACCTCAATTTTGTTATCTATGGATTTAAAATAATAACAGTACCAAATCTGCAGGGTCATTGTGAAATGATGATGATGATTTCAATGACATAATTTTTAACGAGTGTCTATCAAGTGCCACCAACTGCCCTAATTTTACATGTATCAACTCATTTAATTTTAAAACAATTGTATGAGTAGGTATTATCATGTCCGTTTTACAGAAGAGGAAATAAGCATAGAGCACTTAAGATGATTAAGTCACTATGAAGTAATAGTAGGGATATAAGAAAGGCATTTAGCACAGTATGTGACTCATAATTATAAGTGCTTGATATCTACATGTATCAGGCTGCCTTGATATAGGAAAAAAAAAGAGAAGGATGAGGAAGAGGAGGAGGAGAGGAAGAAGAGAAAGGATGTGGAGGAAAAAAAATAATTGTCTAACCACCTGTGTCGTTTTTTAATGTGATAATACAGGCATTACAGATGTATATGCACAAACGCAAATACTAGTGTTTTCTAGTTGGGTAGGAAATGCTGGTGTGGTGGGTAAAGAAGGCTCACACATGATACAGATCTGAGTGGAAAGAGTAATTCTACCCAGACATTCATAAGACAGACTTAGAATGGAATCAGCTATACTACACTCTAAGGAAACACAAGAAAACCTGTATTTCAAAATAGTTTGATTTCATTAGAAATGTCAAGTGCAAGGCCAAACCACACACGATGTCACCCTGCAGCCAGCCTCACCACCACACCACCAAAGAAGAAGCCCACTCACCCTGAGGCTTGCTCCACCACCAGATCAGGCATTCCTGGGGGTGTCCCTGCCTGCTGTGACAACACCATATCTGGGTCCAGAATAAAAATCTCATCTTGAGAAATCTCCATCACAAAGTGCAAATGTTCCTAAGGAAGAAAAAGGAGTCTGTCAGATGATGATAAGATGTTCAAACCCATCATCTAAAGAATAACAAAACAAAGCCTTCTTGGTCTTGAGGAATAATGAAATTTTATGACATAGCAAATGACCACAGTGTATTTTCAGAGGCCTGACCAGTGGGCATCCCTCCCAGAAACAACATGGTAGCAAGAGGCTGAGGAAGGGGAGAGTTGAATCCTTCTTGGTTTGGGACTCTGACCAGGATACTGTTAGGTATAACCAGAGATGGTCTTGCCTCTTCTTCCCAAATACTATCAAAGAAGTGACACCCTACATGCACCTTGGTCCAGCATGCATGTACGATGACCTGGACTTCCAGGATCCGGTCAAAGCTAAGTGGCATGGCTAACAACTGGTTTTATCAACGGATTCCATTCTGTACCGTCTTTTACAGTGGGAGCACTAGCTATCATTGGGCATAAGCATTTTTTTTTCTCATTACTGAACTCTGGGAAGTGGTGAGTTGAAACCAAGCAACATAGATATACACTTGAGGTCTCAAATTTGCTAATCAGAAATAAAGTTAAAAAGGCATAAAATTTGGCTAGGAAGCAGTAAAAGTAGCAGTGTGAATGAAAATTTGGAGTGCAGGCTGGTGACAACATCTATAAGCCTACTTATCTTCTGGATTCATCTTCAAGGTCAAACCATATCACCTTGAGTCCACAAATCACAAAACACGTGAAGACAAATAACAAGCTCATAGCTGAGACTATGAATACCATTCCAGAATTTGTACACATTTCAGTGTTTTTGTTGAAAAAAAAGTAAAAGATTAGTAGAGTTACTGGGGAATTTTTCACTTTCACAGATAGGCTCAAGAAAACTTACCTGAGATCTGTCTATTCGATAAAAGCGATCAGCAGAAGTAGCTAGGAAAAAAAAAATGTATATGGCATTCAGAGAAGCCTGTGTTCTGGCACCAAATTTACAACCTTCTCACTTACAATGACAATCAAAAACCTTACATCCAGTCATGCTGGACTACTGGCCAGTCCCCAAATCTACTTAGAAAAACTCAGGACTTCACACCTCTGCTGCTGCTATTCCACTACTTAGGAAGCCCTTCCCCATTACACATGTCTACCTAAACCACGTCTTAACCCATAGAAAACAAACTTATGGTTGCCTACCTAAACCACGTCTTAACCCATAGAAAACAAACTTATGGTTGCCTACCTAAACCATGTCTTAACCCATAGAAAACAAACTTATGGTTGCCAAAGGGGACAGGGAGGGAGGGATAAATTAGGAGTTTGGGATTAAAATATAAACACTACTATATGTAAAACAGATAACCAACAAGGACCTACTGTGTAGCACAGGGAACTATACTCAATAGCTTGTAATAATGTATAATGGAAAAGAATTTGAAAAAGAAACTATACACATAGGGTTGGCCCAAAAAGTTCATTCGGTTAATGAATACATTGTTCAATAAAGTTCTTGGTGAAAATGAAAAATGTGTCTTATTTTTACTGAAAACCGAACGAACTTTTTGGCCAGCCCAATATATGTATCTGAATCACTTTGCTGTACACCTGAAACTTAACACAACGTTGTAAATCAACTATATTTCAATAAAATGTTTTTAATAATACATCATGTTTTAAGGACCAACTCAAATGCCACCTCTTCTGTGAAACCTTCCTCAGCCCCATCCTCCTTGCCCCAGGTAGAATTTGTTGCTCCTACCTCTATATGCACATTTGCATTTTGCGCATGGTTTATAAAAACTATCTTCACAGAGAACTCTGAGACTAAGATATCTGCCTCTTTAAAGATCTGTGTTTCATTTCTTCTTTTATGTCTCAAGATATCAGCACAGAACCCTCAACAGAGCTGGGACTCAGTATGTATTTATCAAGTAAATAAAGCTAGGAAAAACAAAAAAAAACTGTCGGTAGTCTGACTTCCTGAGGAAGTGATTCTCATTTTGGAAAAGAGTTTGAAGATGCAGAGCTTGGGACCACATCTGGTATTAAAGGCATCATTTCACTTTAAAACTGAGTCCCTAAGCCATGTCTGAAGAAAGCTAAAACAGAAAAAAAAAAAATTATTTAAGCATCCCTATAAGGAACTTGCCTGCATCTGTAGTTTGAGGGGAAAAAAACAAAAAACAAAAACTTAATGACAAACTTTGGGCTGCTAGAAATTAATCTGATTATTCTCAATATTCAAAAGAATTATGTTCCTCCTCATTTAAATCTATCTAACAGAGTCCAATATTATAAACAGATTTTCTACAAAATACATAGTACTAGAGGGAAAAACTCAAAATGCAAATAATCATTCAAAAATCATAGATATTTAATGAATAGCTTCTCTCTAAAGGAAATGAGCTAAGAAATAAGACAATCATGGTTCTTGTCCTCTTACTCAGGCAACAGAGTAAAATTTGCCTGAGAAGGACTTAGTCTACTTTGTTCTTTTAACCATGACTGCAATCACCTGTTAAATGTTTTTAACGAAACTATTTCTAGAGTAAAACTAATATCTAGACCATTAACCACACTTGTAATTTTATCCAAGACTGTATATAAAATAGACTATATAGAATAATTCATATACATTTTTGTAATTTTCTTAAATATAAGTTGTTCCTCCGTGGATTCAGGAAAAACAAATGATTGTGCTTCTCATCACTAGGGAATAAAGGACCTGGAAGAAAAGCAGTGTAAGATTATCTTCAGAGGCAGCTGACAAGCCATTAATGAAAACCAATGTCATGATTTACGTGGATTAGATTTGATATAGATACAGGTGCTCATCTTCAAAAAATATTCACACCCTCACACATCCTGTCATTCTCTTATCCACGTTTATATCCTTTCAGATGCACACAAAGCTAAACAAAAGAAAAGTCTACAGTGAAAGCTAATTGTCCACACAGACAAGAGAGATACCGGGTAGTAGATACACTGGGAGTATCTAAGCAGGAATGTACTGTAAAATGGGTAATTGGATAGAAAAGTGGGATTAGGCAGCATTTAGGGAGAGAGAGATGGAAAATGGGTTCATTAACCAATCAGAAGATGACCAACCTATTATACATTCAATAATAGCAGAGCAGATGTGAACACAACTGAAAATGCCTACCCTTTCACAAAAATTTATACCTCATCCTGAAATGATGCTTTACTGAAAATAATATGGAAGTTCCATAATATGCAAACGACATACCAATTAGTACCCGTCCTTGTGCTTACGGAATCAATCTACTGGCCTGAAGACAAGCACTCAACACGTTTTTGGAAAAGGGGCGTGAAAGGGAACTATCACCTTGAGCAATTTGATGCTGAGAAGTTCGGCCAGATTAACCAACTTGCTTTGAGGGAGATAACTTCAGGAAAGTGTGTTGCAACATCAGCAAGTTCACGTGGTTTGAGATGCAAATACCAATCACATGGAGCCACGTGAAGGGTTTCTGAATAGTCTTTTGGAAAATTAGAGTCCACTCTATCCATCAATACCTTGCCCTGTGGCTTCCCCAATCCCCACCCCTCCAGGAAACACAGAAACACTCACCATCTAGAAAGCACCACCGTGGGGAGAGTCTCTGAGCTGAGAGCGCCCTGGGGAAGGAGGTTTCGTGGTCCTGGAAAGAGACATACACATCCTGGTGGCTCCATTTGAATGACGTGAGGGGCGTCCCTCACTCCACATTCTGCCCCATCACCTATTTCTAAGAGTGAGCGTCCTTTCCTACACAAAGTGCTGGTGAGCGATGGAAGCATACTTTTCACTGGAAGCACACACGGGGACTCTGCTTTGAAATGAATTATTTCACATAACAACTCCCATATAAAGTTTCCAGGAGATTTACAATTATTCCATTAAACATTCATAAATTATACAGCTTGGGACATGCACTTCCTTTGGAGACTCTCTTTCCCTTTATGAAGCTGAGGAACCAGTGGCAGCTGGCTGTCATTTGTATTTCGGTTCTCCACATAGGTATAAAAATGTCCCCTACTAAAAGAATCTCTGCCGTTAATAATTTTTAAAAACATGAAACGCACATTCTAGTTTACAACACATGATTTGGAGCATTCTGGCTCTGGCTCATAGTGAAAGTGAGATCACTGACAGAAATGGGACAGATGACGAGGGAGGGCGGGTCTCTGCGGGAAGACACTGGGAGTTTGACCCTTATGAGAGATTTGAGATGTTCAAATAGAAGAAGCATCCTTGGAGTGAGGCTGGGTGTGCACGATCTTGTGGGCACAGAGGGGGACGGGGGAAGGAAATGGGAAGAACACAGAAGAGATAAGAAGAGAGCGAATCAGGGGTTGCACTGATTTCTTTGGAAGTCTAATCTGCCCCACGTGATCCTCAGGCAAAGCTTCTGCTTAAATCAGTGGTTCTCAAAGGTCTGAACACTGGACCAGCAGCATCAGCTGGGAGGTTGTTAGAAACACAAATTCCCAGGTGCCACCCCAGATTTACAGAAACCCTGGGGGTGACACGCAGCAATCTTTGAGGTGAGTCTGATGTATGCTAAAGTCTTAGAACCATTGGCCTAAAGTTACGGGGACAAAAAGGTCCATTATTAGAAATCTTGGGTAGATGGAGTTTTTATATGAATGGATTCTGCCAATTAAATAATTAATAGAGGAAAAATTGGTCTTATTCAGGACTGGTACCAAGATTTATATGTAGAGATATAGAAGTGATATAGCTATGGATACAGAGATAAATATATAGTCCTCTTTTTTTGAACCAGCTTTGGGCTAAATGAAATCGTGACATGTACCTATTTATATGAGAATTGTGTTTAACATTTTGAGAATTATATTTTGACACATGTGATATCTTGTTTTTACAGGAACTTAGGGTTCTTAATGTATTTTCATAAAACATCTAAAGCTACTAACATATCTCAGTTTAGTGAGAACTGTAATTATGAATCAAGAAATTTGAAAATGATCTGAAACATTTAGTGGCACCTATGAGGGCTAATAAACAAAGATGTCAAACAGAAATGTGACTTTCTTCTATAAGAGTAAAGGGGCATAAACACCAAGGATACTTTCTGAATTTGGATGTCGAATGTGCTACAGAGACCGCCATGAAAAATATCAGAATTTCCCTAGGTAAAAATTGACTCTGAAAGAATATAGAAATGCTTGATTTTTTTATTTTTAAAACCTAAAGATTGATAATGTTATTGCTAGAATATTCAAATTCAAGAATGCTGGCTATTATTTAGTTTAATAAAATGCAGGTTGATATACTGCCTCAGCCACATAACCAGCTTACCACAGGCTGTTAACATAATATTGATATAACTGTATACATTTTCATGTGTGAGTGTCTGTGTATCTGGAGAGTTTTATGTATGTACCTGACTTATTTTGCTTATTTTCTGTTCGTTTATTTACTCTGTACCTTGATGCACAAAGCATTTGATATAACTCAATTTCCTTAAAGGGGTTTTGCTTGAAGAGAATGTTGTGTTTGCTCTGTGAAAACATTTTTTAAAGCCGTAGAGCTCTTTAAAACACTTCAAATAGGTTCAACAATTCTTGAACTCCCTGAAATTTCCTGTAAATTTGGTGTGTCTATATGTATGTGTATTTTCCACTGCTTTCCATAGATTATCAAAGTGATCTGAGATCCCCAAAAGGTTAAAAAGCTACTAATTTAAATAATCAAAGGTTATATCAGAGGGGAGTCAACAAAATAAGAAGATTCTAATCATTAAAATGCCTTAATGATATCCAGACTTACAAAAATAGGGATGACTATTTCAAAGGTACTGAAATACCTTTAGAGTATCAAACACCTGAAGCTCTCTGAGCGGCTGGCTTTTCTCCTACCATCTACTCCACTATTCTCCCTGAACCTCTTTTCTGGGACCTAAAAGCAAGCCGCAAATGAAGAATTGCAGCTTTGAGAATTTAAGTAAACTCACAGAAGTATCCAGATATTAAGTGGTAGAGTTATAATTCAAATACAGGCCTCTCTTACCACAGAAGCCATAATCTTAAAGCCCAGGTTTATGGCTTCTAGAGGAATTACCATCATTTGGGGTTTTGAAGGATGGATGGGGTTTGTATAGGTCAAGTTTGAGAGAAGTTTTTTGTTTTTTTTTTTTAACTCAACTCAAGCAAAAACATGAGGAAAGCAAAAGAAAGGATGACCTTAATGGTTATGAAAACCTTCTTTTGACTCTGGTGTTGAAGAATTTTCCATAGTTTCAGCTTTCGTTAACCGTTAAACTAATCTTCAGTATTTCTTAACACGCAGTTCACTGCCTAGTAACTCAGAATTTTTCCTCCCTCAAATTCGCCAGCCATGTTACTACCTACTCTCCACCCCCATGTACCCATCTGCTTAAGAATCCCCTAGAAATATGGTAATCAATGGGAACAACAGAGACCCAGAGTCCAGAGACAAGGAACTGAGACTACATTCATGTAAAGAAAATTCTGATTATAGAGTTTAGATAGCTTCACTGTATGTGTTACGTGACTGCAATTCGAAACTCTATACAAGTATGGCGAATATTAACAGATGGTTTAGCATGTGATATAGTTACACTTCTGCCACAACTTTATATTCAAATCTGTACAATGATGCTTATTGCAACATTGTTTTTTCAGGCAGAAATTGTATACAAAATAAATGTCTATCCACAGAGATAAGGTTAAATCTATATCATGAAACAGAGGAGCAGTTTTAAAAGACTGAGTTAGAGCTTCATGTATGAGCAAGACAATGTCCATGGTATATTACTGTTAAAAATAAATTGTGGTATAATATGTATAGTGAGTGCATAAGAAATGTAAATCCATTTTTATTTTCAAAAACCAACAAAACCCCATATGTGTATGATGTACATCTATGTGTACAACTTTGTATCAATATGGAGAAAGGTACAAAAGGGTACACACCAGAAAGGTACTGTCATAAGGTCTACTTTGGGTGGGCAGTTAAAAACAAAGCAGAAGTCTAGAATTATGTACAACTGGAAAACTAAGATAAGCCAGGATTATAAAACCTGGCAGACTTCATGACACAAGTAACTAATGAAAGTCAAGAGAAATACCTTGAGAAATGTCTCTAAGAGGCACATGAAAAGATGCTCAACATCGCTAATTATTAGAGAAATGCAAATCAAAACTACAATGAGATATCACCTCACACCAGTCAGAATGGCCATCATTAAAAAATCTTCAGACAATAAATGCTGGAAAGGGTGTGGAGAAAAGGGAACCCTCCTACACTGTGGGTGAGAATGTAAATTGGTATGGCCACTATGGAGAACAGTATGGAGGTTCCTTAAAAAACTAAAAACAGAGCTACCATATGACCCAGCAATCCCACTCGTGGGCATACATCCAGAGAAAAACATGGTTTGAAAGGGTACATGCACTCCAATGTTCACTACAGCACTGTTTACAATAGCCAAGACATGGAAGCAACCTAAATGTCCATTGAAAGATGAATGGATAAAGAAGATGTGGTATGTATATACAATGGAATATTACTCAGCCATTAAAAAGAATGAAATAATGCCATTTGCAGCAACGTGGATGGACCTGGAGATTATCATACTAAGTGAAGTAAATCAGACAGAGAAAGACAAGTATCATATGATATTGCTTATATGTGGAACCTAAAAAGACATAGTTACAAATGAACCTATTTACAAAACAGAAATAGACTCATAGACTTAGAGAACAAACTTATGGTTACCAGGTGGGAAGGGTGGGGGGAGGGATAGATCGGGAGTTTGGGACTGACATGGGATTGACACACTGCTATATTTAAAATAAAATGCCTTTCCATGAAAAAAAAAAAAGAGAGAAATACCTTGAGGACCTTAATATCAAAGATGAATGTATACTGGGTGGATTAAAAGTAGAGCAGGAATAAAGAGAAGCAGATTGTCAAAAAGGAATTCACAATAACCCAAAGCCAAGATCTGTAAACTTCTTTATACTCTGATGGTACCAACTAATGACAACCGCAGAGGTGATGAGAGTCTTCTGTACTCATGTAACTCCTGCAGCTTGTCTACCTATACCCGTTTCTGCTACTCAAAAAAGAGAATCCGAATACACGTGAGTGGTAGTGATGTTAGTATAGAGGTTAAGAAAAAACTTGCTGTGGTGTTGTCTTAACTCACATTGCTAACGCCTTGTAGGTATTACATCAGGTAACCTGTGTCCTCACAGAGGGCCTGGCACACAGGTAGAGTGGGTGACCCTGGCATTAAGAAATCCTGGATTCAGGGGCAGCAGGAGGGTGACCAGCAACACAGTGCAGACCAGGAGTCAGACTTGAGCAGGAAAAGGGGATATAAGGAAACAGAATAGCCCCTAGCAGGAGGTCAAGGCTGGCCCCAGGATTTCACGGGGCCATGGATCCCTAGCCTCATGGACCCACTACGATAGACACGGCAACATCCTTGCCAGTGACAGTGAAAAGAATGGTCCGACATATGTTTGCTTTGTGAATGCTGCACATTAAAGTCAATGTACAAAGACAATTTCTGATGGAGCCAGAAAACAATCTCAACAATTTCAACAGTATCTGACTGTAGACACTTAAGAAATGTGATTGTGTGAAACAGCTACATTTCAGGAGACAGTCACATAATCCCTTGAGCTGTGCCACTAACAATCACATCAACAGCCTTCAGTACTAGTTTAGGGCTTCTCGTCTCCTCAGTCCCCTCAAACTGCATAATCAAATCAATGATTCATCAAAGAGATAAGATATTTGACTTGCTCATTTTGTGATCTGTTATTTTTCTTCATATAAATGGTATGATTTAGATGAATGCAACTGTCATTGCTCTATAGTGTAGGCAGAATGATATAACCTTGGACATAACCATGCTCCTTTCTATCTTCTAAAATTGCATGCTCTTTAAATAAATAATATTAACAAAACTACTCATTTCAAAAATCCCTGATACGTGCATTTTCTCTTTTGATATATGCTAATGGAAAATCTGTTTCTCATGCTAAAAATATAGCATGCACAAAAGCAAACCTGATATTTCTTATATATATTTTTGAGTCAACTGGCATGAATTATATGTAATTGATAGGGAAATTATGTGAACCACATTTGCCAAACTTGCCCTTAATTTACATTCAGTTACTCAGAGCTGATGCACACATGATTTAATGATTGCACAGCAGCTCCATTATACACGCCAGGAGGTTATCCAATTAAGCAATATTCACCTAGCATTTAACTACACCTTTACTGCGAATGAAATTCTTTTTCTTTCATAAAAGTTAGGGAAGATGTAAGCAGAGGCAAAATAGAAGTTCCTTTGAATTGGGAATCTCTGCTTCATTGAACAATGTCTACTCAATAATCACTACTTTTAAATTTCTTATGTATCCATCCAAATTTCTCCTCTTCCTGCCTTGATATTTCCTGCACCCAACCCAACTGTTCATTCATTTTTTTTTCTCTCTTTCCATCACCAAGTTGTATATCAATATCTCTTCATTCTTAGTGAATAGACCATCAGGGATGATTAGAAATATGCATTTATGCATCTCTGTCCAACTACAATCCCACCTAATGGACTTGCTACTCTTTTGTTTTGTCTTTCAAAACTCTCACTCTTCAGACCTACTCCTTTACCACCCACAACTCCTGCAGCAGAAGAATGTGCAGAAATGGAATACCCATTTCCAATCCAGCTTTGAAAGATGAAGAAACAGTGATGGTGTGGTAGAAGATGGAAATGAGAGATATTCCAACATTTTCAAGAGCCCCTTTCTGGTGAGAAAGTCTTCCATTAACAACAACAACAGCTCTGTGTGTGTGTGTGTTAGCTGTCTTGCCTTCACTTGTAACAGCAAACAGACCTGGCCCCAGGCAAGTCTTACTTTAATTCTCCATTTGAGCCATTTCTGACAGTTTTGATCTAGCCCCCCCAAAAAACAACATGCACCAAATTTCCTAGCTAACTCCTGTCCTTCCCTAAGACATTAATTCCCAGGAGGACTCCCTTGAACTTGTTTCAACCCATCCATTCAGACTCTTCTAGAATCCAGAAAACAAATTAAGGAGGAAGAGATTTCAGATAATGGAGAGAGATGAATAAGGGCAGCCAATATGAAGGGAAGGAGAATAAATCAAATATCTGTGGGCACATGCTGTTTGCCTAGGACTAGACAGAGCTCTGATAGACTGTAACATGGACCTATCCTCCAGGAGAAGAGTGCGTATGCAGGAAAGAAAAAAAGAAGAGATGAGAGGATGAACAAATAGCTGTAGACTCAGATCTGATCAAGAGTGTTTTCTTATGAAAGCAAAAGATATCTGTAAAGGCTCTAAAGGAAGAAAGAACTTTTTGAAACTGTTATATCTATTGTGAAACATTCCAACCATTCTAGTGTTATTCTAAGTAAATGAATTCTTAAAGAGGAGGAATCACCTGAATAGATCCATTTTCACCTATTATTGAGCCCTACTGTATTTATTAAAACCTCAAAGTATTAGCTCATAATATTTCTGAAAACACACTTGTGTGTGCCAACTACATTGTACCCCATAGAAATGGGGAAACCCTGAGTGTCTACAAAACCCCTAATCGTTCCTGGTTCCATGGCTCCACCATATCCGTAGATACCTCTTTCTATTTTCCTCTACTACTTTTTCTCCTCCTGCTCCTCTTTCCACTTTCTTTCTTCATCTAGCACGTTCATCTGCCTGGTCCCCAGTCATGCCCTGAGAGCCATCAGAATGACTCAGGATTTCTTAAACCCGTCATGACTGACATTTGGGGGGCTAGATAACTCTTTGTTGTAGGGGACTGTCTTGTGCATTGTGATGTGTTTAGCAGCACCCCTGACCTCTACTCAATAGGTTCCCGTAGTACCATGTCCCCTAGTCATGACAAACAAAAATGTCCAAATTGCCCAATGTCTCATATGAGGGGCAAATCTCCCCCAGTTGACAGTCACTAGAATGGTTGAATCTGCCTCTATTCCTTAGTAACTTTATGACTTGGAGTTAAGAAGGGATATAAAGAAGTCCAGGGAGGGAGCAGAGAAGGAATAATTTCATAGTAGGTGGCTTCAGGAAGCATCTTTATTAAATAGGTATGCAGAGTCCAATTTCCCTATGAATTCTAGTTTATTTGCCAAGCTCAAGAATATCCTGAATCTGTAAGCACAGTGCATTTTGCCTGGCAAGTTATAACTTATCAATTACAGGTTACATGAGATGCATTAGGATGGAGGGGCCTTAGTGTTTTGACCTCAGAGATGGTGTAGGCAGGAATATTCAGCAGGCTATAAATATCCAACATATTCTTGTATAACCTATTATGCCTTGTTAGGTTAATACAAGGTGTCATTTTTGAGACCTAGTACTTTGTTGGCAATTCACTATGAATTTGGGAAAGGAAGAAACCAAAGCAAAGAAATGCTTAAATGGCTAGGAAATGCCATATGGCTCACTAATAAGGTGTCTTGGGCACTTGTACACCTTGCCAAATGCTGATTTTCTCTTGAGTTTTTTCTAGCCTTAGAAAACCGTCAGCTAAAATCCCAACTGCAAATTAGTGAGCCCACTGGAATTTCTCAAGTTTTTAAACTTACTGGTGTTTATTCATTCCATCACAGTTAATTCTCAAGTATGTTTAGCTCCATTGCATACATAAGAAAGGTCATTAAAAAGCATTTAAGGCTTTTTGTTGTCCATGTTTCTTACAGGTCTTTCTCCTAATCACCCTCTAACTCTCACTGACGCAGACTAGAGATGCTGATATTACCAGTTTCTGCGTTAGGAAACAAAAGATCTAGTGCTAAATTTCCTGCCAGTTGGTTTCATCACTTTCTACATAAAGCTAATACACCTCCCCCATGTATTTTATACGTATCCTCGGGAAAATATAGAAATCAATCTATGTCATCTCAGCCTCTCCACACAATCTGACACATTTCATTACTTCTTCCTTTTTTGAAATACATTTCAATTTTGGTTTTCATGATACCACCTTCTCCTTGACTTCCAGCTGCCCATCTGTTTCCATCTGTTTC
The DNA here is from genome assembly GCF_028023285.1 of Balaenoptera ricei. Lineage (NCBI taxonomy): Eukaryota > Metazoa > Chordata > Mammalia > Artiodactyla > Balaenopteridae > Balaenoptera > Balaenoptera ricei. The sequence goes on along the minus strand of NC_082647.1, from coordinate 16,319,471 downwards.
CATGACCCTTTTTGACAGATTGTTCTCTTAAACTTGTGCTCTTCTTCACCACTCAGTAGACAGATATGACAATGGGCCCTTTTCTTTATGCAAACTCTCCCTGAGTGATCTCCAGCCTCATAGTTTCAATTAAATACCATTCATTTGCTAATGACCCTCAGATTTCTACGTCGAGGCCTGAATTTTTTCAATGAGCTTTGAAAGTCATACATCCAATTTTCTACTCACCAAAACCTCTTGCATCTAATAGGCATATTAAAATTGCTATAGCTAAAAAAGAACTCTTTATTCACCATCCCTCCAACTCATTCCTTGTCCTGTCTGCCCAAGATCCCAGCCAAATGGGAAAATTTATATCCCCTCACTCCTTACCTCAACCAGCTCTCTGTCGCTCTGCTTAGGAAATTTCCTCACCACCCTCTCCCTACTCTCAGGCCATGTTAATTCAAACACCATCTCCCTCAGTTAAACTTCCTGCTTAATGCGCAGTTCTGGGGTGTCCCTAGACCTCTTATTCCAACCTTCTCTTAATACCCAAAAGGCTCCTGCTTGTTATAATTCTTCAAGGAGGGGTGTGGGGCGAAGTACCATTCCTGAAACTCATCTTTGATCGCTGCATTGGTTAGCCTATGTGGTCAGGGCACAAACCTTTTGTGCCCTGACCACATAGGATAAATGTCACTTTTGAAGTGACATTTATAATGCAGCAGTTTTGACACCAGGGTTTGACCTTACTGCAAATAAACAAAAAACAGAAAGATTTTGATACGGATAAGTACCATTAATCCTTCTGCATGTTTTTATTAACAAATAATCAATAAATAAATATCCTTATCACATTCTAGGGTCTCAACCATCCCCTGATATCTGTGGATATGTACAAACATGGCATAAAGAAAACATGGTATAAAATATCCATATATCAAAACTCTTATGCCAAAATGACTACATTGAATAAGCCAGGATAATAAATAAATGTATCAGTTTCATAAAACTAATCAGAATAAATGTTTTAGATACTTCCGTTTAACTGCAAAGGTTTAAAATGTCCATGTGTAAAAATTAAAAATTCTAAAAAAAAAAAACTCTTAAAATCTTACAGCTACCAGTGCCAATCCTTAAAGGGTGGAAATCAGCTCTGACTTTAAAAATACTATAAAAAATAAAATGACACCTAGATAGTGGCTCCAGGTAAATACGCAAATAATGGATACAAGACATGTGCTCTATCTAAAAAATAAAGTAGAAATTTGCCTTCTAATGGTTGGTAAAAAACAGTCCGAGAAGTAGACTTTATTTTCTCATTGTAAACACACCCTAAGTGAATTGTCATCCTTTCTATTGCAGCCAGATGAAAGACAGGACTCTGGAATAGTGGGGTACTTTGAGCAATAAACATACAAACAAGAACACCAAGGCCATTTTTGTCATCCAGCCTCAGGATAATTAGGCTGCTTTGACTGAGGGTACAGGCTATCGACTGGCAGGGGATGAAAGTCACCTAGAGGCTACAAGGCACAGAGGTTTTATTTAATAGTTGTTTTTTGCTGTTTTGGCAAAAGGGTGCTTAACTAGGAGTTTCAGGTGTAGTGTAATAACACCAAAACCCGAAGTGAGGTGCTACCAGATTTAGACATTTTAAGTCCTTCCCCCACATGGAGGGAGGTATAGAGGGTCTAGGAGAAGAATTATTTGGAGGGTGTCATTAGCATGCTGTTACTCCCACACACCCCTCCTAGCCGGCAAGGGTACTGGGCTTCTCAGAGAGAAGGGCTTTTATGGGGCAACTCAGACAGCTTCGCATGCGCCCCTTACAGTTTGGGGTGATGCTGTGCATTGGTATCTAAATCACGCCTGGGAAATCTAATGGGAAAAGGACGGCTGGAGAGGCTTGTACTGCACAGTAAGGGTGGGAAAGTGGGGAAGAGACTGCACTCCCAAAGAGTGTTGGGGCAAAGGGTAACTGAGCGTTCCCCCAGGAACCGGATGTGGGTTATTAGAGAGAGGCAGGCTGGGTTTATTGGATCCTGTCCAAGAGATCAGGATGGGACAAACAGATTGCATTTTAGAAAGTTGCTTTCATGGTTGCAGAAGCAGGGAATTTACTTTCCTGGATGTGAATGAGAAACACACAGCCCCGGTTGCTACTGGCAGCCATCTTGGACCAGGAAAACATCTTGTCCAGAGGTGAAATGTGACAAAAAGAGGAGAACAGAGCAGAAAAACCAACAGAAAAATGAACTATGAATCGTGGCCAAATGGTACATAAACTCCACCTGCATCTGAACTTCGTGCTGATGTGAACCAGCGGACGCCCTGCCAAGCTAGATTGAGCTGAGTTTTCTAGTATTTGTCACTGAAAGCACTTCATTTTATAATCTTTCCTAAATGGTCTGGGAGAACAGCCACAGCCCAAGTTTGCACTAGACTAGGACCGTCCATTTTGCAGGAAAATGCAAAATAATCAGAATGCCAACTTCATCTTGGTTCTTGGAGTGAACTCTATCCCTAGGGGAAGATGTAGAGTCTAATCCAAATGAAACATTAATTGAAAGATGGACTTCTTTTGGATGGAATGTAAGAAACAAGGAGAGTCAATTATATGTTACCTGGTAATGAACTCTCTGGAAGCCAGAAGAAACTGACTGCAGGTCCTAATGAGAAAATGGAAAAAAAAAACAAAACAAAACCCATACACCGTAAGATTAGTTTGAACAAGCTGCCTCAACTCCATCAACTAAACGCCCAATTTTATATTATTAAGCCCATCTGGAAAGCATCTTACTCTCCCCAGTCCCCCAAGGTTAAACAATGAAGATAATGCCAAGAATAATAAAAGCACACCCAGTTGGACTAAGAGAAGAAAGGCCATTTAGCTATTGAAACTTATAAATCCTAAATAGCGTTTAGAGGTAAGTGATATAATTTCAAGGAGAGAGAAGACCAAAAGTAAAAGACAGGCAATTTTGTTGTAATAAATGGGGGTCCTATTTAACTTGCACCTGGACTTTTGGCTTGTGCAGTAAGCTACTTAAGTCCCCTTAGGCACTTAGGAAGAATTTATTTATCTAAGACCAAAAACATACTGTCATGATAATTGTGTTTATACTGATAAGTTGCTTGGCAAACACAAGATTTCATAGACTGAAAAGAAAAAATCACTGCCCACCTCTGCATTATCACGAAGTGCAAATTAACAGGGTTGAAATTAATGAGGCTTTACTGGAAGATTCTGAGAGCCAGGCTCCCTTTATAAAGTTTTATAACTAAATTGTCACCACTGTCATGTCCTGCAGGCTTCCTTGTTAACGAGCATAGTGATTCTATTTACAGATGTCAGCAATCCTGGCTACCTGGGTAGCTGCTTCCCAAAGGCTTTATCAACTCACTCTCTGAGCCCAAGTTTAAAACTTTTCTTCTTTATTTGTGCTTGCTCTTTCCTTTTTTTTTTTTTTTTAAGAATCCTACTTTTAGTTGTTGAATATTGGTGTGATAAGCATAACAGTAAGTTAATTTTCAACAAAATCAATTCATCAGTCATATATTTTGCTACTGTGGAATCTTAAGTTACCCAAGTGTTTAAAAAAAAAAAAAAAAGCTTGGTATCAATTATGAGTCACTTTTTTTATTGCAGGCTTTTTTTTGAGGGAAGTTCCACAATAAAAGACCAACATTATTTTGAAAAAATGAGTTACTATATGTTCTAGGATTGATTTGGACCTGAGTCACATGTTAAAAAGTTCACAAATTTTAACACGTTAAATTTATCTTCGGTAAAAATAGCCAAATGAAGCCACAAGTATAAACTTTGTTGACTTTTCTTCTCTCACCCTTATTAGTATTCACAGTTTGGCAACTATCTCAAAATATTCTACATTCCCAGTTCCATCTCTATCCTTCACAATGCTGAAGAGAAAAATTAGTAATTTTTACATTCCTTTATGCCTCCTGAGTTTATTTCCACCAAGAGAAACAGACTCTAATGTTCAAAGCTAAGTAGCTACAATTTGAAGGGATTTTAAACACTATATATCTTCTTTATTTGTGATATTTACTTATGTATAATGTGTTGTCTGGAAGAGAGTTGCTCCTCTTGGGGTATTTATCAAAATCACGCAACAGCTTTAAAAATATAAATGTCTAGACCACATCCCAGAAAAGTGATTCTAATGTGCATCTTTCACCAAGAAACAAAGACAAAGAAGTGGCTGTTTATGCTTTTTGCCATTTGTAGAACAAGACACTGAATACTCTCCCTTGAAATTTTGCAAAAACAACCCATGACCACTGCAGTGATGGATCTGGGTTCTCCTGGCTTTGCTGGTGCAGTTCAAGTTCATGGGAATGTCACATATGAGACCTCCTCCTTTCTCTTTCTCTATGGTAAGACCAGATTGAGAAAAAAAATAATAGATTATTCCTTTGTGTTCTGACACAAATTCTTTTGAAATCTAGGTTTTTCTTTCCTGTAGAAGTTACATTTAAAAACAAATTTAGCTGTCTCTGACAGAAGTCTGTACTAGATGCAAAACATTAAGTAACGCCAAATCTGTTTTCCTTTATTATTTATCAGTGCCCTTTGAAATTCTGTATAGTTCAAAAAACACAGGTGAGCTGTCTGGCAAGACAAGGAGTTCCAGGCTATAGTTATGGATCACACTGGAGCAACATGGTGCTGTACTTAACCCAATCAATCCTTTCCCACTCCAACCACCCGAAGAGGAAAAACAGCAGTGGGGATGGGGAGGGAGAAGATGCAGTGTATGCTTAAGAGACAAGGAAGACAAGGCCACCATATTTCCATTTCCTCCCCAAATGCATCATCTTAGAAGTAAATATAGATGGCTGATAATTACTGACAAAAATGGAAAACTGAGCAGAGTAAATTATTGGCTAAAGAAACTCACCTCCTGCAGGCGATCTATGTACATACGGCAAGTCTCCAAATCACAGTCTCCACGCACAACTAGAATACCCAGAGGGATGGCTAAGGGTGAAGGAAAGAGAAAAGTCTAAAATAACATATTTGATTTTTCTATTTTGGCATAAATGCATTTTTTATGGTTAAAAAAGACCTCTCATAAATATAGTTGTTTTTTTGGGATATTTCACTATCTCCCGGCACCTCTTCTATGAGCTCAGTCTCTTTACTTATGCAGTTTTCATATTCTTTCCTTGCATGATCCATGTTGCCCCTTGCCACCTGGCCAGCCTTCATTTCATTTTGTCTTAGTGTCCCTGATAAGAGGTATAATGTCATGGAAACAGTAGACTGACAGGGCCAGAGGCTGTTCACAGCCAGCTGCTAATTTATGCCTGCATTTGCAAGAGCCAAAGTACCAGAGAGGAATTAAAAAATCATGATTCTGGACACTTACCTCTTTCCCTCTTAAATGCATGGGGCTTAATCTTTATGTCACTTTGCAACAGTTCCCTATTTAAGAGACACAAGCTACTCAAGGCACTGTTGTTACCTGGTGGCCAACGCCAGAATGAAATAGGCAAGAAACATTAAAAAAAAAAAAGCTTCTAGAAGGTTCATAGCTTAAAAATCCAACTGATTTTAAAGACGGTCAGTGTAAATGTGGTAGCAGCAGGGCTTCAGAAAACAATGAGGAGAAGCTGTTACATGCCTTAAATACCTTTTTTAGGTGGTGGTAAATGTCATACAATGGCTTTAGTGGATAGAAACTCCTACTTCAGATATAACCATAAGATTCCTGAAAGACTGAAAATAGTCTCCTTCCCAAAACTTCAAAAACTGTATGTGTACATTTCTGATTTTAAAAATTCAGTTATACTATTAAACCCATGATTTAAAAAATATTTCAAAATCTTGAAGCAACCAACTAGAGATCAACAAGGAGATGACAGGACAGTGGTGTCCACTAAAGATTTTTAAAAATCTTTCACTCATTGAATTTTTAAAGCCTCATCATCAATAAATAGGTCTGAAAATGCAAAGTGCTAGGGCTTTAAAAATGAATTATACAGAGAATAAAATAGATTTAAATGCATGGGAAAATCCTGAGGAACTCACCAAGTTGTAGAAAAGACACACATATAAAAAATAATAAATGAAACATAGGCTATGGTAAATGTATGAACTTAGTCACTTGAAAACTATAGGAGAGAGAGACTAAGTCTTGCCTGGAGGGTAGATTTTAGGCTCTCTGAAGGATATGGAGCCCCACTGGTCTCTTAGAGAAGCAAGAGTTGTCTAGAGAAAAAGATATAGAGCTTGCTTCTCAACGTTACCTCCTAGATTGGTTCCACTAGGGAGATCAATACCACTACCTCATACCTTTAGGTTCCCAAAGTGCTTCAAACACAAGCTGGAAGGCATCCATCATCTTGCAGAACTACGTAAGCCTATGAATCAGTATGGACTCTCTCACCACAGGAATAAGACTTATTTCCTTTTACAACCCCAATGTCTGGTAGATATTCAATAAAAGTTTGTTTAAAAAAAAAAAAAAAGATGGGGAGTGGGGAGGAGGAAGACAGGCTTAGGGCCTGTTCAAGTGAGAAAGAGAAAGTGTGTCTTTAAGAGCTAAGTCTACTTTCCAGGATAGACAAAGAAGAAGAGTTTGGAGCAGGAGTAGAGAGTGTGCATTGGGTTGGAGCTTGCCTTTGCCTATTCTTCCAGAAGCTAAGCAAGAGAACAGCAAGCAAAAGGGTGAGGAACCATGTAAGTATCACATGTTTGGGGGAATAATAATCTGGAAAAATACTTTTTCTCCTTTTTTGAATATATACAGAAATATCCAAAAAGTCTTCAGTATGGTAATCATGCATCTTTGAAAGGAATGAAAGGGAAATTCAATAAAGAGATCCCTAATAGTAGTGACTAAAGTAATCATCCTCAGCTAGACTATTAAATAGGTCCAAATAAGGTGACCTACTTAGGTAGGAGAAGAATAAGGATTTCTAATACTTGAGGAATGATGAGGAAAACCTAGAATTTTGGCCTAGAAAGTAAATCAAATGTTGTAGAAATAGAACACAGTTATAATTATCATGAGAATCCATGTTAGAATCTTTCTCTTAATTTCAAATGTGCAAATGTAGAGAAATAAAATTTCATTAATATTTACCTATTTACTTAAACGAGGAGACACATTATATGGAAATGCAGGAATTTGGTCAACACCTCTGACTATCAATGCTTGAAGTTAGTCTGGCCATAAATCCAATATACTTGGTAGCAGATATTTTAAACTACAATTAGAGATTGGATATTCCAGACCTAAAATAATGAATGTCTAGGAAAAAGTTTTCAAAGATGTGTCATTCATTTCTACTAAGGGTATAAAATCAGCAACTTTGCTTATTCCTCAAGAAGCTGATTAACAGAAATGGTGTATTTGATTGATATTAGCTATTCAAATGGGGTAAAAAAAAAAATGGCATCCTATACCACAATTTCATAGCATGATTACTGACAACTGTTGTCAAATTTATCCTATGAAGGTACAGAAAGAATTCACAGTCATTCTCTCTTGGATTCAAACCCCAGTGCTACTTTGGTCTTACAAATTACTCATGTTTGCTGTTTGGTCTTGCAACTTCCTCAATTCCTTTGATTCTTGGATTGAAGGCTATAGTATTTAGAATAGGTATCTTCTAGGATTTTGTGAAGATTAAATACAATACTATATTTTAAAATGAATAACCAGATGTTAGTCAATGTTAGTCTTCCCTCACTCCCTTTACTAAATTTTGAGCATCTTGAGCTAGAAAATGGATACATCCAATCATCTGTCTTTCAATTTATCATACTACAAGGATTAGCTGGTAGTAGTTCCATAAGTTATATCCTGTTTACTTAAAACTAACATCTACTCTTTCTTTGAGGGTAAAGATAACTGTAGTACAAAAATACTGTAATCTGACACTTCCATTTGAGACTTTACATGGTGAAGAGAAACCAGAAACTTGTGGAAAATTACCACCTTCCTTTTACACTGCTGACAACCAACTGCCAAACCTCACTGAAGTTTCCTTCATCTTAATTGGGAGCAGTGAGACTACTTATCACCCAAGCATCAGCATTACTATTCCTGATCTTGATGATTCATCTGATTTTAGCCTTAGAGATTTTATTTGACTCCAATAAGCATCAGCCAATACTCAACCTATAGTACATAATGGAACTTTTATTGCAGGGGTCAAACGGAGTTTACAAGTTCTAACTAAGCAATAAAGAACAAGCTGGTTTCTAGATTAAGAAGGCAGATTTAACACATACTTACTTCTCTTGCACCAGAAATGCTACTAAATTACAGCACATGAATTTTAAAAAGACATAAACCAACAAAGAAAGAGGAGAAACAGTGAGGAGAAAATGGTAATGAATAAAGCATATGGAAAATTGGTAACTGACTCAGAGCCCCTATAGAGTCTAATCCTAGACTATGGGTGGGGATGGATAAGAACTAATTTACACTGCAAAACCCTCGGAGATGTGCAAACTGGCAACATCAGTTGCAGCTAAAATAAGAAGCACTGGATATTAAATCACTAGATTCCACCACCCACTCTTGGTAGGTGGAGTTACTTTACAGAAAATGGGGATTAACTGATCATCTACAGAATGCAGAGATCCCCAACTTTCTTCTCTCACTAGACTCTCCAAAAGCTGGCAGCAGAACCCTACCTTCTTAGAAAGAGATCTGAAGACTCTTCTCTGGGGAATCCTCAGAGTTAAGAGAAAGTATTCCATCCATGAAATATAAACATGATTGTATTAAAAGATGAAGAATATGAAGAAGAAAAAGGAAAAGAAGCATCATTCAGAGAACAAACAAGTCCTTGAAATTTGATAGAATAGAGTTTAATAGAAAGGTTAGAAGATGAAGTTGAGGAAATCTCCACAAAAGAAGAGCAAAAATAAAAAGAGGCATAAAATAGGAGGGAAAAGGTAAGAACAATAGGACTGGCCCAGTGGTCCAACATTCCAATAATAGGAGTTCTAAAAACCAGAGAAAAATAGAGAGGAGTAATTATCAGAAACAAACAAAAAATCAAGACTATTTCTTAGAACTGAAGAACATCAGTTTCCCACTTGAAATGGCCCAACAAGTACAATAACAAAAGAACAATAGGAAGACATTTTATTTTGAAGTTTAAGAATATTGGGAACAAATAGAAGAGTCTACAAGTTTCCAAATAGGAAAAACTAGATGGCAAACAAAGGATCAGGGATTAGACTGTTTTAAACTTCTCAAAGGCAACTGTACAGTCAGAGAACCAATGAAACAATGTGTTCAGAATTATAAGACTTTTACGCATAATCCAAACTATCAAACTAGTCCAAGGATTGAATAAAGGACACACCCTCTACTAAAAAGTTACTGCAGAACGTGCACCCACAAAAGTTGAGTTTGCAACAAGAATGAGGAATACAGGGGATATAACAAATGGGGAATCCAACAAAGAAAAGATTTTTAAAAAATACCCCTCCAAGGGATTGGGCTAGAAGAGTCTAGGGTGACAGATATATTGGGGCACTCTGACTCAATAGGCAGAGATGTAGAGAGCTGTCAACATTGAGTCTCATCAACATTGGAGAGTTATTTTTCAACCAAAGGATAGAATGTCTAAGTGAGTCTGAACCAGTTTCTTACAATCACCCCCAGATGTGCTCTGCCTTAACCTGTTCTTGTGAGAAAGAGTTAGGTCACGGTGAGGCAGAAAAATTCAAAGAATTCCATCCCCTCTAACCATAGTTCCACTTAATAGCTAGAACCCACCTTAACACCCTGCCAAATGCTTTCCAGAATGCAGTCATGACCCTGCCCACTAAATCCTCGTAGAATGGGCTCATGGGCACTCTCAGGGAAGCCAAAGCCAGACAGTAATCCTGAGACTCTTTTCAGCTCTCTCGAAAGCCTTCAACTAAAAGTGAAAGCATCATCGCTTCCTTGCAGAGGGAGGTTTAGGATTGCTACTTGCTGTTTCAAAACCACTCTATCTGAATTAGGGATGCATATATTGGTGACAAATATATACCTATGAAGAGAATGGCAAGTACAAAAATCTGTATACCGGGGTTATCTTAGTAGGAGAGGGATAAGGGGAGATACTTGTTCTGTTTCTTAATCTGGGTGGGAGGTACATTTTACTGCTAATCATTTTATATACATACATATGTGCATATATGTGTGTATCTGTGTATATATATATAGGGGTATAGGTGTGTGTATATATATGTGTGTATATGTATGTATAGGTATGTGTATATATATGTATGAACATTTATGAACAGAACATGTATGTGTGTGTTTATGTGTGTATGTATGTGTGTGTGTGTATATATACATATATATATATGTGTATATATATGTATAGTATTTCAGAATTGAAAATAAGAAATACAACCTATCTGTGGCAACTGATTTTAATGATAGTGGTGCCAAAGTTCACTGCATATTCTCTGATGTTTTCTGTGAATTAGACAAAAGTAGAATTTAGCATCAAATAGGAAAATGAGGGAAAACAGTAGAGAAGTCATCAAAAGCCCCCAAATGACACCTACTGCTGCGATCCATCTCAAGCAATGGACACGGCATATTGAGCAGTCATAACCCTTTGGCTTGTCATGGCATATGTACTTGTTTGCGTGTGTGTTTATATAACAAGCAGCAGGATGATCTCTCTGCCTTATCTGGGCCTCAGAAGTGTCTAGAGCAGCAATGTCCAACAGACCTTTCTGCATGTCCAATGCAGGAGCCACTAGCCACATGTCATATCGAGTATTTGAAATGTGGCCTGCATGACTGAGGAACTGAGTTTTTATCTTATTTGATTAATTTAAAGTTTAAATAACCATATGTGGTTAGTGAGCATTAGAGTGTTGTTCTCTGTGGAACCAAAAAGTTGAATGTCCTTAGTACCAGATTCAATATATTTCAAAACCATCCATGTTTTAACCTTTCCGTGAGTAGCGCATAGATCCAACAAACAAAACCACTTTTCTCTTTGCCCCTACCTAGTTGGATTCAATGTGCTTCCTAATTCCTAGCAGTAGTATTCCTCGGTTGACTGAGGACAAATTTATTTCCCTTATTCTATATCCTACCTTTCTTAATCACTTCTCTGACCCTCCTATCAAAACATACTCTTAGATCTTTCTTGGTACTTTGGTATAAATGACTAATAATTAATTAAAGGGTTAACCCTCTAAGAAGCACTTGAGTTTCAACATATTTGAAATTTGGGCTAACATGATTGTCACAGACTAAATGTTTGGGTGTCCCCCAAATTCATATGTTGAAGCCTTAATCCCCAGTGTGATGGTATCTGGAGATGGGTCTTCTTTGGAGGTAATTATGGTTAGATGGGGTCATGAGGGTGGGACCCTCATGATGGGATTAGTGTCCTTATAAGAAGAGACACCATAGAGCACTCTCAAGCTCACTCTCTCTCCCCCTTTGAGGACACAGCATGAACACAGCAGTCTTTAAGCCAGGAAGAGAGCTCTCACCAGAAACCAAATCAGCCGGCACCTTGATCATGGACTTTCCAGCCTCCAGAACTGAGAGAAAATAGGTCTCTATGGTTTAAGTCACCAGGCTATGGCATTTTATTACAGCAGCCCTAGCAGACTAAGAAACTGAAAATCTTTGACAAATTTAGGTAAAGAAATACAAAAGAAATTGTGGAGTTGACTGGCAATCCTCAGCCCTGAGGATTATACTACCCATTACTTCTTCCCAGCCAAAACATGAGCCCTGCCCTGGTTCCCCTCTCAGGCTTCACCCTGGCATCCATTAACCTCCTTCCCCTATTTCTGTTTGTTTAAATGCCTCATAATCCAGAATGCAATTTAATTAATTGGTTGAGACTAGGGTGGTGTGGGAAGATGCCAAGTTAGCGTCTCCTCACAACTAGGGTGCTTGCCGGCCACTGGTGGGGGATCCTGATGCCCGAGGAGACAGGAGGAACCCCCAAGTGAACCACCACCCCATGCAGCTTGTGGGATTTTGGTTCACAAGCCAGGATTGGGCCGAAGTTCCTGCGGTGGGAGCTCCGAGTCCGAACCACTGGACTAACAGAGAACCTCAGACCCCAGGGAATATTCATCGGAGTGAGGTCTCACAGAGTTCCTCATCTCAGCACCAAGACCCAGCTCTACCCAACAGCCTACAAACTCCAGTGTTGGAAGCCTCGGGCCAAACAACCAGTAAGACAGGAACACAATCCCACTCATAAAAAAAAAAAAAAAAATGAGACGGCAAAAAAATATGTCACAGATGAAGGAGCAAAGTAAAAAGCTACAAGACCAAATAAATGAAGAGGAAATAGGCAATCAACCTGAAAAAGAATTCAGAGTAATGATAGTAAAGATGATCCAGAACCTCGGTAACAAAATGGAGACACGGATTGAGAAAATACAAGAAATGTTTAACAAAGATCTAGAAGAACTAAAGAACAAACAAACAGAGATGAACAACACAATAACTGAAATGAAAAATACACTAGAAGAAATCAATAACAGAATAACTGAGGCAGAAGAACAAATAAGTAAGCTGGAAGACAAAATGGTGGAAATAACTGCCAAGCAGCAGAATAAAGAAAAAAGAATGAAAAGAATTGAGGACAGTCTCAGAGACCTCTGGGATAACACTAAACGCAACAACATTCGAATTATAGGGGTCCCAGAAGAAGAAGAGAAAAAGAAAAGGTCTGAGAAAATATTTGAAGAGATTATAGTCGAAAACTTCCTTAACATGGGAAAAGAAATAGTCACCCAAGTCCAGGAAGCACAGAGAGTCCCATACAGGATAAACCCTAGGAAAAACACACCAAGACACATATTAATCAAACTAACAAAAATTAAATTCAAAGAAAAAATATTAAAAGCAGCAAGGGAAAAAAAAAATTAACATACAAAGGAATCCCCATCAGGTTATCAGTTGATTTTTCAGCAGAAACTCTGCAGGCCAGAAGGGAGTGGCAGGATATACTTAAAGTGATGAAAGAGAAGAACCTACAACCAAGATTACTCTACCCAGCAAGGATCTCATTCAGATTCGATGGAGAAATCAAAAGCTTTTCAGACAAGAAAAAACTAGGAAATTTAGCACCACCAAACCAGCTTTACAACAAATGCTAAAGAAACTTCTCTAGGTGGGAAACACAAGAGAAGAAAAAGACCCACAAAAACAAAACAATTAAGAAAATGGTAACAGGAACATACATATATATACTGTCTAAAAGGGACCCACTTCAGACCTAGGGACACATACAGACTGAAAGTGAAGGGATGGAAAAAGATATTCCATACAAATGGAATTCAAAAGAAAGCTGGAGTAGCAATATTCGTATCCAATAAAATAGACTTTAAATTAAAAATTATTAAAAGAGATAAGGAGGGGCACTACATGATGATCAAAGGATCAATCTAAGAAGAAGATATAACAATTATAAATGTTTATGCACCCAACATAGGAGCACCTGAATACATAAGGCAAATGCTAACAACGAGGAAAGGAGAAATTGACAGTAACACAATAATAGTAGGGGACTTTAACACCCCACTTACACCAATGGACAGATCATCCAAACAGAAAATAAATAAGGAAACACAAGCTTTAAATGACACAACAGACCAGATAGATTTAATTGTTATTTATAGAATATTCCACCCAAAAGTGGCAGAATACACTTTCTTCTCAAGTGCCCATGGAACATTCTCCAGGATAGATCACACCCTGGGTCACAAATCAAGCCCCAGAAAAGTTAAGAAAACTGAAATCGTATCAAGCATCTTTTCTGACTACAACACTATGAGATTGGAAATCAATTACAGGGAAAAAAAAACTGTAAAAATCATGAATACAAGGAGGCTAAACAGTGCGCTACTAAGTAACCAAGGGATCACTGAAGAAATCAAAAAAGGAAAAAAAAACTACATAGAAACAAATGACAATGAAAACAAGATGACCCAAAACCTATGGGACGCAGCAAAAGCAGTTCTAAGAGGGAAGTTTATAGCAATTCAATTTCACCTCAAGAAACAAGAAAAATCTCAAATAAACAATCTAACCCTACACTTAAAACAACTACAGAAAGAAGAACAAAGAAAACCCAAAGTCAGTAGAAGGAAAGAAATCACAAAGATCAGAGCAGAAATAAATGAAATAGAAACAAAGAAAACAATAGCAAAGACCAATAAAACTAAAAGCTGTTTCTTTGAGAAGATAAACAAAATTGAAAAACCCTTAGCCAGACTCATCAAGAAAAAAAAAGGGAGAGGACACAAATCAATAAAATTAGAAATGAAAAAGGAGAAATCACAACTGACACCGCAGAAATACAAAGGATTACAAGAGACTAATATAAACAACTATATGCCAATAAAATGGACAACCACGAAGAAATGGACAAATTCTTGGAAAGGTACAATTTTTCAAGACTGAACCAGGAAGAATTAGAAAATATAAACAGACCTATCACAAGTAATGAAATTGAAACTGTAATTAAAAATCTTCCAACAAACAAAAGTCCAGGACCAGATGGCTTCACAGGCAAATTCTATCAAACATTTAGAGAAGAACTAACACTGATCCTTCTCAAAAGCTTCCAAAAAATTGCAGAGGGAGAAACACTCCCAAATCCATTCCACAAAGCCACCATCACCCTGCTACCAAAACCAGAAAACAATATCACAAAAAAAGAAAATTATAGACCAATATCACTGATGAACATAGATACAAAAATCCTGAACAAAATAGTAGCAAACAGAATCCAACAACACATTAAAAGGATCATACATCATGATCAAGAGGGATTTGTCCAGGGATGCAAGGATTCTTCAATATACACAAATCAATCAATGTGATATACCATATTAACAACTTAAGGAATAAAAACCATATGATCACCTCAATAGATGCAGAAAAAGCTTTTGACAAAATTCAACACACATTTATGATAAAAACTCTCCAGAAAATGGGCATAGAGGGAACCTACCTCAATATAATAAAGGCCATATATGACAAACCCACAGCAAGCATCATGCTCAATGGTGAAAAACTGAAAGCATTTCCACTAAGATCAGGAAGAAGACAAGGATGTCTACTCTCACCACTCTTATTCAACATAGTTTTGGAAGTCCTAGCCACAGCAATCAGAGAAGAAAAAGAAATAAAAGAACACAAATGGGATAAGAAGAAGTAAAACTGTCACTGTTTGCTGATGACATGATACTATACATAGAAAATCCTAAAGATGCCACCAGAAAACTACTAGAACTAATCAATGAATTTGGGAAGGTTGCAGGATACAAAATTAATGCACAGAAATCTCTTGCATTCCTATACACCAACAACAAAAAATCAGAAAGAGAAATTAAGGAAACACTCCCATTTACCATCGCAACAAAAAGAATAAAATATCTAGGAATAAACCTGCCTAAGGAGGCGAAAGACTTGTACTCAGAAAACTATAAAACACTGATGAAAGAAAACAAAGATGACATAAACAGATGGAGAAGTATGCCATGTCCCCGGATTGGAAGAATCAAAATTGTGAAAATGACTATACTACCCAAGGCAATCTACAGATTCAATGCATTCCCTATCAAACTACCAATGGCATTCTTCACAGAATTAGGACAAAAAATTTCACAATTTGTATGGACACACAAAAGACCCCGAATAGCCAAAGTAATCTTGAGAAAGAAAACTGGAGTTGGAGGAATCAGGCTCCCAGACCTCAAACTATACCACAAAGCTACAGTAATCAAGACAGTATGGTACTGGCACAAAAAAAAGAAATATAGATCAATGGTACAGGATAGAATACCCAGAGATAAACCCATGCACATATGGTCACCTAATTTATGACAAAGCAGGCAAGAACATACAATGGAGAAAAGACAGCTTCTTCAATAAGTGGTGCTGGGAAAACTGGACAGCTACATGTAAAAGAATGAAATTATAACACTACCTAACACCATACACAAAAATAAACTCCAAATGGATTAAAGACCTAAATGTAAGACCAGACATTATAAAACTCTTAGGGGAAAACATAGGAAAAACACTCTTTGACATAAACCACAGCAAGATCTTTTTTGACCCACCTCCTAGAGTAACAGAAATAAAAACAAAAATAAACAAATAGGACTTAATTAAATTTAAAAGCTTTTGCACAGCAAAGGAAACCATAAACAAGATAAAGACAACCCTGAGAATGGGAGAAAACATTTGCAAATGAAACAAGAGACAAAGGATTAATCTCCAAAATATACAAACATCTCATGGAGCTCAATATCAAAAGAACAAACAATCCACTTAAAAAATGGGCAGGAGACCTAAATAGACATTTCACCAAGGAAAACATACAGATGGCCAAGAGGCACATGAAAAGATGCTCAGCATCACTAATTATTAGAGAAATGCAAATCAAAACTACAATGAGGTATCACCTCATGCTGGTCAGAATGGCCATCATCAAAAAATCTAGAAACAATAAATGCTGGAAAGGGTGTGGTGAAAAGGGAACCCTCTTGCACTGTTGGTGGGAATGTAAATTGATACAACCACTATGCAAAACAGTATGGAGTTTCCTTAAAAAACTAAAAATAGAACTACCATATGACCCAGCAATCCCACTCCTGGGCGTATACCCTGAGAAAACCATAATTCAAAAAGAGACATGCATCACAATGTTCACTGCGGCACTATTTACAATAGCCAGGACATGGAACCAACCTAAATGTCCATCGACAGATGAATGGATAAAGAAGATGTGGCACATATATACAATGGAATATTATTCAGCCACAAAAAGAAACAAAATTGAGTTATTTGTAGTGAGGAGGATGGACCTAGAGCCTGTCATACAGAGTGAAGTAAGTCAGAAAGAGAAAAACAAATACCGTATGCTAACACATATATATGGAATCTTAAAAAAAAAAAAAAATGGTACTGACGAACCTACTTGCAGGGCAGGAATAAAGATGTAGACATAAGAGAATGGACTTGAGCACACGGGGTGGAGAGGGGGAAGCTGGGGCAAAGTGAGAGAAGCATCAACATATATACACTACCGAATGTAAAATAGATAGCTAGTGGGAAGCGGCATCATAGCACAGGGAGATCAGCTCGGTGCTTTGTGATGACCTAGAGGGGTGGGATAGGGAGGATGGGAGGGAGGCTCAAGAGGGAGGGGATATGGGGAATATGTATGCATATGGCTGATTTGCTTTGGTGTACAACTGAAACTAACACAGTATTGTGAAGCAATTATAATCCAATAAAGATCTATTTTAAAAAAGTAATTGGTTGAGAAATCCATTATATATTTCACATTGCATGCTCTGGATTTTATGTCTGAAATAAAATGCCACGGGTCATACTAATTAATTTCGTTTTCTACAGTTGAAGTTAGGACTACTTGAAGTCATTATGCAAATTTATGCCAAATAGTGCATAAATTAACACCATTCGTCTTCAAAAAATCTAAAATCTTCTAGCAACCAATCCACAAGTGTACTCTTTTATCTATAAGAAACTTCTGAAGGATATATGCACTAAAAAGATATATATAAATCATGGTTTCTAAAATATATATTTCACCACAAATGATAAGCAGAGTCAGGAAATAGAGCAGGCTTAGATATCCCATATATGGAACTGAATTGCCCAAAACATTGAAAACCAAAGTTCTTAAAGGCTATTAAAGAGAAAATGCCTAGAGTTTTAAGAAAACCTGAAAAATGTTTTCCAAAGAGTCAGAGGTATGATGCAAAAGACAACCAAATAGTTTCCTCAAGACAATTCTCAACTTGATTGAAGAAAGACAAAAGATCTTGTGGACCAACTCTGAGATGAACATCGCTCCCCCCTCCCCAAGATCTCTGAAGCAATTTTATTCTGGTACAGCCATAGCAGTGTGAGTCAACTGTGTTGCGGCCAGTGAATTCAGTGCACGGGAGCCTCAGGTTAACAAAAATGCAAACTTTCTGAGTTCCCAGATGCAAAACTATTTCCTGCTGGACTGAGTGAGGAGCCCTCAACCTGGCACAGCTGCCCTGAGCCTGACGGTTCAGAGAAGCGGCGATGAGAGGAAGAGGGGGATGGCTGAAGCCATTCATTGTCTTCTATTAGTGAATCCTACCCTCCGCCTCTAGAAAAGCCAGCTATACCTGAACAGACATTTTGCACATGTATATTCTGGTAGCATAATCTAAGCCATGTTATATTTAAAGATATACAATCTTGAGTTGTGTTACAAGGGTTTAGGGCTGGGTGGAATAAATCTGGGTGAAGAGGAAAATGATAATAATGATTTTGTGATAACGAGTTTTGCCGTGTTTGTTAACCTTTGCCACAATCCTAAGAGGTGGATATGATTATTCCTATTTCTAAAATGAGGGAACTCAGTCTCAGGAAGATTACGTAATATGCCCTGAAATGTCGCAGCTACGAAACGGAGCACCCAGATTTCATCCCAGGCTTCTCTTACTCGAGAACCCGTCTCCTGTGCTATTCCTCCTCCTCGTCAAACTTGGGCCACACAGAGGGTGGAGTCTCTCCTTTCAACACTGAGCTCAGAGAGGTGAAGCCAGAAACTGCTGACAGGCTGACCAAGGAGCAAGGGCGGAATTACAAGTTCCGTAT
Organism: Balaenoptera ricei; assembly: GCF_028023285.1. Lineage (NCBI taxonomy): Eukaryota > Metazoa > Chordata > Mammalia > Artiodactyla > Balaenopteridae > Balaenoptera > Balaenoptera ricei. The sequence continues at coordinate 16,300,836 of NC_082647.1, read as the reverse complement.
CCAGAGCTACACAAGAATTGGGGAAAGGCTGTGATCCTCGGGAAGCAAAGCCAAGGTAAGCAATTCCAGGCCGGGACAAAGGAGCATGGCCCTGGGGCTCAGAAACCACGAGTCAAGCCACACACATTTTCATAAACACACTTGGCAGGGGTGGGGTCACTTTGAAAGACCCACCATTCCCTTCCCTTCCCTTTCCAGTAGGCCAGCTTCCAAGGGCCTTACAGACTGTGGATCAAGCTTATCCAAACAGTTGACAAGCTCTAACCCTGCCTGTAATTTGAGTCACAGAATTAAACTGACTATTTCTTACTTCACAAAGAACTACATGCAACTATAAAATGGTGAGCAAGATACTCATCATTATGGGGGTAGTAGAGATAGCAAGAGTACATCTGACTTTAATCAGAATTGTTATAGACAATCACATGACTTGTTTTGCTATTAAAATCACTGCTTTAAGAGGGAGGAACACTCCCCAACTCATTCTACGAGGCCACCATCACCCTGATACCAAAACCAGACAAAGATGTCACAAAGAAAGAAAACTACAGGCCAATATCACTGATGAACATAGATGCAAAAATCCTCAACAAAATACTCGCAAACAGAATCCAACAGCACATTAAAAGGATTATACACCATGATCAAGTGGGGTTTATTCCAGGAATGCAAGGATTCTTCAATATACGCAAATCAATCAATGTGATACATCATATTAACAAATTGAAGGAGAAAAACCATATGATCATCTCAATAGATGCAGAGAAAGCTTTCGACAAAATTCAACACCCATTTATGATAAAAGCCCTGCAGAAAGTAGGCATAGAGGGAACTTTCCTCAACATAATAAAGGCCATATATGACAAACCCACAGCCAACATTGTCCTCAATGGTGAAAAACTGAAACCATTTCCACTAAGATCAGGAACAAGACAAGGTTGCCCACTCTCACCACTATTATTCAACATGGTTTTGGAAGTGTTAGCCACAGCAATCAGAGAAGAAAAAGAAATAAAAGGAATCCAAATCGGAAAAGAAGAAGTAAAGCTGTCACTGTTTGCAGATGACATGATACTATACATAGAGAATCCTAAAACTGCCACCAGAAAACTACTAGAGCTAATCAATGAATTTGGTAACGTAGCAGGATACAAAATTAATGCACAGAAATCTCTTGCATTCCTATATACTAATGATGAAAAATCTGAAAGTGAAATTAAGAAAACACTCCCGTTTACCATTGCAACAAAAAGAATAAAATATCTAGGAATAAACCTACCTAAGGAGACAAAAGACCTGTATGCAGAAAATTATAGGACACTGATGAAAGAAATTAAAGATGATACAAATAGATGGAGAGATATACCATGTTCTTGGATTGGAAGAATCAACATTGTGAAAATGACTCTACTACCCAAGGCAATCTACAGATTCAATGCAATCCCTATCAAACTACCACTGGCATTTTTCACAGAACTAGAACAAAAAATTTCACAATTTGTATGGAGACACAAAAGACCCCGAATAGCCAAAGCAATCTTGAGAACGAAAAATGGAGCTGGGGGAATCAGGCTCTCTGACTTCAGACTATATTACAAAGCTACAGTAATCAAGACAGTTTGGTACTGGCACAAAAACAGAAATATAGATCAATGGAACAGGATAGAAAGCCCAGAGATAAACCCACGCACATATGGTCACCTTATCTTTGATAAAGGAGGCAAGCATATACAGTGGAGAAAAGACAGCCTCTTCAATAAGTGGTGCTGGGAAAATTGGACAGCTACATGTAAAAGCATGAAATTAGAACACTCCCTGACACCATACACAAAAATAAACTCAAAATGGATTAAAGACCTAAGTGTAAAGCCAGACACTATCAAACTCTTAGAGGAAAACATAGGCAGAACACTCTATGACATAAATCACAGCAAGATCCTTTTTGACCCAGCTCCTAGAGAAATGGAAATAAAAACACAAATAAACAAATGGGACCTAATGAAACTTAAAAGCTTTTGCACAGCAAAGGAAACCATAAACAAGATGAAAAGACAACCCTCAGAATGGGAGAAAATATTTGCAAATGAAGCAACTGACAAAGGATTAATCTCCAAGATTTACAAGCAGCTCATGCAGCTCAATAACAAAAAAACAAACAACCCAATCCAAAAATGGGCAGAAGACCTAAATAGACATTTCTCCAAAGAAGATATACAGATGGCCAACAGACACATGAAAGAATGCTCAACATCATTAATCATTAGAGAAATGCAAATCAAAACTACAATGAGGTATCATCTCACACTGGTCAGAATGGCCATCATCAAAAAATCTACAAACAATACATGCTGGAGAGGGTGTGGAGAAAAGGGAACACTCTTGCACTGTTGGTGGGAATGTAAATTGATACAGCCACTATGGAGACCAGTATGGAGGTTCCTTAAAAAACTAAAAATAGAACTACCATACGACCCAGCAATCCCACTACTGGGCATATACCCTGAGAAAACCATAATTCAAAAAGAGTCATGTACCAAAATGTTCATTGCAGCTCTCTTTACAATAGCCAGGACATGGAAGCAACCAAAGTGTCCATCATCGGATGAATGGATAAAGAAGATGTGGCACATATATACAATGGAATATTACTCAGCCATAAAAAGAAATGAAATGGAGGTATTTGTAACGAGGTGGATGGAGTTAGAGTCTGTCATACAGAGTGAAGTAAGTCAGAAAGAGAAAAAAAAATACAGTATGCTAACACATATATATGGAATCTAAGGGGGAAAAAAAAAAAAAAAAGGTCATGAAGAACCTAGTGGCAAGATGGGAATAAAGACACAGACCTACTAAAGAATGGGCTTGAGGATATGGGGAGGGGGAGGGGTGAGATGTGACAGGGTGAGAGAGTGTCATGGACATATATACACTACCAAATGTAAAATAGATAGCTAGTCGGAAGCAGCCGCATAGCACAGGGAGATCAGCTCAGTGCTTTGTGACCGCCTGGGTGGGTGGGATGGGGAGGGTGGGAGGGAGGGAGATGCAGAAGGGAGGAGATATGGGAACGTGTGTATATGTGTAGCTGATTCACTTTGTTATAAAGCGGAAACTAACACACCATTGTGAAGCAATTATACTTCAATAAAGATGTTTAAAAAAAAAAAAAATCACTGCTTTAGAATTTCCCATATTGAGCTGAAGAGCTGATTGACAGTTAACATAAACTAAATGTAAAACCCATGTTCTCACTTGAGGTGGAAAAAGTTCATTGTGTCAGATGTGCAAGATATTCAAAATGTTTCCCTCAGATTTTTGATACAGTGTTTACTAAACGTTAGTTTCAGGTTGTCAACATTCGATATCATTAATCTGGTAGTTTTTTGCTAGTATAGGTATTTGCATACCATTCATTTAAACGTTTATTCTTGGTAGATAACTCTATTCAGGAAAATCCCAATGGCAGATGTTTTTGATCATTTTGATTACTCAGTGAGCTTACCTTGCCCTTGATTCTTCTGCAATATAGTATGTGAGGTCTCCATGCAAAGATAGATAATCATGGTACCTACCTGTCCGGGTTATCGCGAAGATTAAAGAAGTCAGTGCCTGTAGAACACAATATCTGCAAATCCACCCTATATTCACTCCTATAAGCCTTATCAAATTCCTGGATTTTCCCTAATTCTATATCAACATGTACCGGCCATTCATAAAGCCTCAAGCCACTTTCAGCAGACCAAATGTGGTGACTTTTATAGCAGATAATGTGTTATACCAAAGCTTCTAAAGGCCAGAGCCTAAACCAAAGCATGTAAATAAAAGAACCAACCAAACCTGCAAGGAATCACAGCTGGCTGCTTTATGACACAAGCAAAGACCCTCAGAGCCAAAGCAAGAAAGAGCCACCTTTGCTATGAAATCCACATGAAACTGTTAATGGGATTTATAAAAAGGGAGAAAACTCACAGCAGCTAATTCATTCCCTGCAAGATACTGTGATGCATTCAACAAGGTATCAGTATGGAAAGAAAGGGCTGAAAGCTCAGCATTGAAAAAGAAAGAAAGGATTTAATTATCTGACACATGAGCAATTATAGTGCAATTCCTGTTCAAACAGAATTGCAGCTAAATGGGCTATTTACCTATTCAAATCACAAACAAAACTATCTTCAATAGGATCATTAAAAGAAGGTGTGAGACCTTAGGGAAAAACTCCTCAGAAACTGCAAGGATTTACAAAGATTGGATATTAAGCTCTAAATATATACATAAAAATTTTAGAATTGCAAAGTCTCTGTTAAGGCTAAATAAAAAGGTTGTTGCTTTCTGAAAAGAACAATAAATGTAACAACAGGGTTAAAAATTCATAAAATAGAAATGCATTTTGAACAGTAGGGGAAACCATCAAAAATACAGATAATCTTAGAATGAATGTATTTTATGTTAACACTCTTCAGAGATACATTTTTAAAAACCTGACATTCCCTTAAGCATTAATTTTAGGTCTACTGACATAATCAAGACAGTTTGTCAAATATTCGCTATCTTTCTATCAATTTATATGCAGTCTTAAGAAACAAATAGTCTGAAAAAGAAACTGTTCCCTAGAAAATAACACAGGAGAAAAGCCAGGTAAGCTTGGGTTTGGCAATGACATTTTAGGTACAACATCAAAAGCATGGTCCATGAAATAAAAAGTTGATGAGCTGGACTCAATTAAAATGAAAACTTCTGCTCTGTGAAAGACACTGTTAAGAAAATGAAAAGAAAAAACAGACTGGGAAAAAAATCTTGGCAAAACACATATCTGATAAAAGACCAGTATTCAAAATATGCAAAGAACTCTTAAAACTCAACAATAAGACAGTCAATTAAAAAGTGGGCAGAAGATCTGAACTGACATCTTACCTAAGAAGATGTATAGATGGCAAATATGTGCATGAAAAATGTGCTCAATGTCATATGTCATTAGGGAATTACAAATTAAAACAACAATGTGATACTATTACATATCTACTAGGATAGCTAAAATTGAAAACAATGGACAATGCCAAACGCTGGTGAGAACACGGAGCAATAGGAACTCTCATTCATTGCTGGTGGGAATGCAAAATGGTAGAGCCCCTTTGGAAGAGAGCTTAGCAGTGTCTTACAAAACTATACAAACCCTTACCATGTGATCCAGCAATTGCACTACTTGGTATTTACTGAAATGAGTTGAAAATTATGTCCCCACAAAAATTTGCCCATGAATGTTCATAGCGTCTTTATTTATAATTGCCGAAACTTCAAAGCAACCAAGATGTCCTTTAATAGGTCAAAGGATAAACAAACTGGTTATCGCACAATAGAATATTATTCAGCAACAAAGAGAAATGAGTTTTCAATCCACGAAAGATAATGGAGGAAACTTAAATGTATATCGTGAAGAAATAAGCCAGTTTCAAAAGGCCACGTGTTGCATGATTCCAACTATATGGAATTCTGGAAAAGGCAAAACTATGGAGATAGTAAACAGATCAGTGGTTGCCAGGGGTATGGGGGGAGGGACCGATGAACGGGTGAAGCACAGGGGGTACTTAGGGAAGTGAAGCTATTCTGTATGATACTGTCATGGTGGATACATGTAATACCTCTGTGAAAACCCATAAAACTGTAGAACACAAGAATGAATCCTAACGTAAAGTATGGATTTTAGTTAATAAGAATATATTAATGTTGGTGCATCAGTTGTAACAATGTATCACACTAATGCAAGATGTCAACAATAGGAGAAACTGTGTGCTGGAGGCTGGGGGGATAACAGGGATATATGGAACTCTGTACTTTCACTTAATTTTTCTGTAAATCTAAAACTTCTCTAAAAATTAATGTCTATTAATTTAAAAAAAAAAAAAAAAGTAGGAGAAAAGGGGGAAAAAAGAAACTGTTCCGAATTTCCCTTAGACAGATACTTTGCTGATACCAGAGAATACTGACATACAGAAAAATAAACTTGCTTTCTTAGCCATAGTGTAACCACTATTCAGAAAGTCAACAGGATGATGGAATTAGGGGCTGGAGGCAAACATCAAGGAACAGAGGTCGTGGACCAGAGGAAGGAAGGAAAGCCCTAAGGGAGGATGGCAGGGGACAAGTGGAGTCTTTCCATTTTACCTCGTTAGTTCCGAATGTGTCAGGGTTATCAGGGCACTAAAATTCTAACTTGATAGCTGACGATAATTAAACAGAATGAGTTGGCAATATTTCAATCCAATTTTCCCCCTGTGTACCATAGGTTTATCGTACGACAACCTGTCATTATTACCTGCCCACTGTTCACCTGGAACCAAGAGGAAAAATTAATGGGCATATTAGCATTCAAAAGGAAACATAACACCCTAAGAACTTTCATCTCACCATGTCATGCCTGGGTCTGTCAAAGGTTTCACCACCCCTGGTGCCTGTGATTAAAAATAATCCTAGAGTTTGAACTTCATGACTTGAGCTGAACCGAGTCCTCTCCACGGTTAATTTAAAATGTCACCCATAAGATAAAAGTAACTATTGCATTTGATTTGAGGATAATATTTTGAAGATGTGCTTTCCAGAAACTAGCAGGTTCTCTACAAATATGGGTTTCAAACTACAGGTCAAATTCTGCTATTTATTCTGATGGTATACTACCTAAGAAGGCAACCCAAGGGACATACAAATCACATTTCTTTTTAATCCTCTTACGTACTTAATAATAATCTTGAATAACAACTTGGGGTATGCATTTTCATTTAATTTGGCAAATGTGCACTGTATATACAAGGGATTGTGCCAAAATACTTTTCAGGTCAGCAAGTCATTCACTTAATTACTCAGCAAACAAATTTTAAGGATTTTCTTGTGCCAGGGACAACTCCAGTGCCAGGAGTTGGGCATAAAATACTAAGGAAGACACAGTACCTGCCTTCAAGGTGTCACAGGGGAGCGTGAAAAGGGGAGTGACATAAAAACATCCTACTGATTATACACGTTGTACTAGGAAGGCTGATAGTCACTGAACCAAGTGTGTTTAGGACTCAGGAGAGCTACACATTCCCCAGAGCAGGATCCTCTTTCATAAGGAGTTATTTCCCAAGTGAAGAAAACAATGACATTTGACAACAGACACCAGAGCTTTTCTAGACAAAAGGAATTCTCTAAGTCTTAGATCACCTTTAGACTCTAAGAAACCAAGGCATGAAAAGAAGCAAATGTTCAGGATTGAGAAAGATAGGTAGGTGATGAGTAAAAGGGGGTGAGGCCAAGGCCAGAGGCTTGTTTTTTTTTTTTTTTTTTTTTTTATGCTAAGGAGTTGGGGCTTTATTCTCAAAGAGATTGGCAGATGCTAAAAGGTTTGCAGCAGAAAATGGTTTCAAGATTTACATTGACCTAGGGGGGCTTAATGTTGCCCCTAACTCGATTAAACTTTAGACAGGTTTCTCCCTGACTATAGGCCCCTGACCTCCCTTTTCGTAGAGTACTTACTTTAGAAGACTCTCAATGATAAATTCTTTCTCTGCCCCTTTGAGAGGGAAATCTTCTCCCAGCCTTCTGCCAGTTCTACAACCCTGGACATCTTTCCCAAAGACCCAGAACCCATCCCTTTGACATGTAATCGTTCACCGAAGATAGTGTTCCTGTTCCTAGTCTCTATAGGTAGCTAAGAAGTGACAATTAGCAAACATAGATAGCCTAATCAAATGGCTAAAGTCCTCTAGCACTTTTCCATTCGCTCACCCCAGTGATTAAAAAGTCTCCCGCCTTTTGTTACAGCACAGTTCACTTTCTCTTCCCATTGCCACTGTCTTGACCCCTATTGCAATAGTCTTGAATAAAGTCTTCCTTGCCTGTTTAACTTGTCCATGTGATTTTTCTTTGACAACAAGTTAGAAACATCATTGGCATAGATGTGGAAGGCAAAGGTGAGTGGCAGGAAGGTGAGTTGGGAAGCTATAGCAGTAAATGAGATGAGCAATGCTGGAGTCTGGAATAGAGGAAGACAGTAAAGATAAGGGAGAGACACATGCGGGAGATGTTACGAATCAGCTCCATAATGAACTGGATGGTGAGAGGGAAGAGGAACCAGGGTGATTCACAGCTGTTCAGAGTGGCCACGGCAGTTACAACCTTCTCACACACTTGCCTGACACCACGGTAGACGGTGGCCTGCTGAGCTGGAGAGAGGGAAGGGAAACCAAGAAGGCAGGAGAGAGGGAGGGTGGGAAGGGATAGGTGATGGACATGATATAAAAGTTAAGTGGTCCTTGGAAAGATGGTTGATAAGAAGCACTTACAAATGCCTCAAAGGCAATTGATAACACCGAAAATATCTGAAAGGGATTTCAGAGTTAGAATATTGTTACAGGCAGAATTGGGGAGAGAATATTCTCAAGCCTGGAGGGAAGGGGAGACTGTAACTCCCTAGACGTCCACCCAAGGCCCAGACCACGTCATCTCAGGAACTAAGAGTGATCGATCCTTTTCTTCTTATCTTTCCAATCATCAGCATATAGCACATGATGAATGGAAAGGCATAAATGAGAAAGAGAAATCCAGAAAAAAAAACGTGGAAGCAGTGTTCTGAACAAAGATGAAAGGAGTCAGAGGGAGAGCGCAACCCGAGCACAGCTAATATGCTTAACATTGCATGAGTTTTCTTTTTTCCTACTTTGGATACATTGGGTTCACGCACTACCAGTAATAATAGAAGAAAGTAAAGGCAGAAGGTCCAATACTATCTTCTAGTAAATAACAGAAACCAAAGGTCCAGGTCAAACAGTTCTAGAAAATGTCATCTTCTTCCAACTTAATCTGAAGGTTTACTAACAATGACGTAAAGTTCTATTTTTGATGAAGGGAACTCCATTTCAATGAGGATTCCTAATGTCACATACAGTGGAATTCTAGAACAACAGAATGATTTATAAAATTCCTTGGAGTGCACTCCCAGTGTTAAATGTGATAGAAGCAATTAACTGTAAGGTTCTAGAAGGCACCTGACAATGGGCATTAATTAGAAAACAATATAATTTTTGTCCAGGTACATTCATTAGGAAGGTAATACTCGCAAAATTCCGAGATACAGGGAAGAACCACCACCGATAATTCACTGCCAGTGCTCTAGTATTTGGGAGGAAGATAACAAGCACTTAAAGTGACATGGAAATCTTGGCTACATGGGTTGGCCAGCCAAATACATGTGAAAGTCAAGGTGAAATATTGTGTCCAAAAGCAAAAAGATTCATAACCAGACCCCAAATTTAGTTAAATACTGTACTCAAAATGATGTTTAGGGACACTGGTTCAAGTCTCTATCACAATTTTAACATCTTACTGTCAACTGCGCATGATGGTAATGGGCAAGGTCACCGACAGATATTGGAGAAACATTCAGACATGCAGCTCTGAATTTGAGCTGATTGGATACATGTGAAGAATAATAACAGAAGATGTCCTAAAATCTGTTATAGAGGCCCAAGTCTCTTTGTGAAAGCAAAAAGAGTAAACAAATTATATATAGACAACTGCCATGTAGAGATGTGAACTAGGGCAGTCTAAAGAAAACACAATTCTAGCATCTGATAACCAAGGGAATGCTTTAATTCTGCTTATCAGTGACTCCAGAAGAGGGGCAGTGGATCAGTGATTCAGGAAGCCCAGTAAGTATTAAGAAAGAGTGCTTTCCAACAGTATGAACTACGAAAGGCCTGAAGCTTTTATCCACATAACTAGCAAATAAAATTGTGGTTCTAAATCACTCTGCAAAGAGGTTATTTTCAGACCAGCACATATTTCTGTCCTTGGTTCTGTTCAGTTCAGTATCTTTACCAATAAGTTGGATCAACATATAGAATAAGTATCCATCTTGTTGAGGATCAAACTCTGGTGTTATCTCTGACTACAATGTTGGGCTAGAAATAGCCTGAAATTTATATTACCTTGCATTCAGATTTCCAATTTTAATTACTCAAATTCCAAAAGGAGAATATTTGGCTTGATAGTAGTTCAGGGCAAACAGAACCTTTAAGAAAAGGTCAGCATTAACATTTTAGGTTTCCACTTTCCTTAGCTCATTCTGAGGCATCTAAAGAAAGTAATTAGCTTATATTCCAATTCCCTGAATTTGGAATAGCAGTGAGGTCAGGCCAAAAGATACAAAGAGAGAAACTTGGAGGTTAGTGATACATGAGCCTAATTCCTAGTACCTAGAACGGTGCTTGGTACATAATAAGTGTTCAATAAATAGTTGTCACATGAAGAAGGGAATGAATGGACTCAAAGATTTGGGTGTGTGGGTGGTTACATCCTGGCCTTTTAGTTCAAAAATCAGATGCCGAGTTATGCAGACAAGATGGTGCTTTCAGAACAGATGTGCCTCCCGCAGATCCACGATGGGATGGAGGCCCTCATTCACTCGGCCACTGAAAAGTGCTGGCTCTGCTGACAGCTCACAGCTGAGCCCCTCTCTAAGAAGGACGCAAGCTCACTCACGGTTCACTTCCTCCCAGGGGACAGCCTGAACGATCTCCAATAACCCTAGCCTCAGTGGGGACAATTCTAACTGGCGATCCCAGATCCAAATGTCCCTGTGGGAGTGCTCTGCTGCAGTCGCGTCACAGCTCAGTTTGCCCCTCTGCCCACTCCTACTCCTCCCTCTCTACATCCTCCGTTCCCTCTTGGAGAATCTCCAGTAAACCTCCTAACACATAAAGCTCAAAAGCCTCAGAGTGTGCTTCCCAGGGAACACAAACAAGAACAAGAACTACGACCCCAAATTCTTTTTTTTTTTTTTTATGCCAAATTCTTTTTTAAAACACATTTCTGTAGCACTGACATATATACACTACCAAATGTAAAATAGCTAGCTAGTGGGAAGCAGCCGCATAGCACAGGGAGATCAGCTCGGTGCTTTGTGACCACCTAGAGGGGTGGGATAGGGAGGATGGGAGGGAGACGCAAGAGGAAGGAGATATGGGGATATATGTATATGTATAGCTGATTCACTTTGTTATAAAGCAGAAACTAACACAACATTGTAAAGCAATTATACTCCAAGAAAGATGTTAAAAAAACCCCACATTTCTGTAAGTACACAGCTATGTCTTTACAAAGCAGGAGGGTTGTGGTTAGAAAGTGTACTGGATTAGGAGAGAGGAGATGTAAATTCTTACTAAAATCCTGTCGCAGCTATGTGAGCCTGTGTGAAGCCAGCTTTTTAAGTGTCCCTCTGCTGATGCCTGCAGACAGTGTATGCGACAGCCCTCTGTAAACTAGGAGGCACTAGGCAGACACTAAGTGTTATTATTTATTATTAAATATGATGTCATGACTCTGCAGTGGCTAATGCCACACCAAACACACATTAACATAAAGAAAGAAAAAGTATCAAATCTATACAAAGTTCTTAGAAGAAAGTCTTCAAAAAGAAACGTAACGACCATTTGAGTTCATATCCCAGAGCTGGCACCCTGGGAAGGTAACAACAAAACGGACCAGGTTGGTATATAAGTAGTGAGAATTAGTCATTATTTGTGTGTGTGTGTGTGTGTGTGTTGTACACAGGATAAACCAACAAAAAGAAAAAATGTTCCTTTGGGCAAGACTTAAGAATATACCTGCAAATGACAGTTCTCATTACCAAAGGCTAAGTTTTAACAAGGAAAGAAGAATAGAGTATCAGTATGAACACTTTAGGCTACTTCCTTGTCTGAGACCTAACATCATTAACATCTAAGAAAGCACAGCTCTGGAATCACTTCTTATTTTCTTGTACACAAAGCAAGGCTTTGGATCATAAACAGAATTAGATAATGAAGGGGATTATATTAAAAATAAGATCATCGTCCTTCAGCCTAATATTACCCTGGTATCTGAGTCTTGGAAGTTAGCAAGACAAGGAATGCACTCATGTATAAGCCAAGAAGACCCCCAGGAACTGACAGGTCAGGGTCTCCATGCTTACGAAAAAATCAAGGAGTTTCAAGGTTCCAGATCTAACGTGCTGCTCAGCAATTCCTCCCAGGCCACTCACTGTCTCACTCCTCAAATGGCTATTTCAAACTTTCCCTTTTCTTTTTCCCTGAACACTGATACACTTCCCTTCCCTACTGTTAGCTAGTAGGCTTGCCTCTTATGTCACTGAGAAAATAAAAGTAATCAGAATAGAACTTCTGCTTCTCCCTGGTACCAAATCCCCCAACCTACCTGCCTCTGTACCCACTCCTCTGCCTTCCCTCCCCGTACTCTGGGGGACCGTCCCCACCCCTCCACTGTGCACTGGACCCCATCTCCACCTATCCAAAGGCATTGCTCCTGCAGCTGGCCCTCTCTCTCCTGAATCAAGTTCTCCCTCTCTAGTGGACTGGCCCATCGGCACACACACCAGCCTACACAGCTGAACTAGCTTACAAATTAAAACAACAACAACAACAAACCTCCCTTGATTCCACATCCAGCCCCCATTCCATTTCTCTTCTTTCCAGTTAAACATCTCAGAAGGGCAGTCTATGTGGAATCACTTCCTTTGGTCCCATTTGCACATGAACCTACTCTATCCACCTTCTTCCCTCTACGACCTCTTGTGAGGTTACTAATAACCACCTTCTACCCAAATCCAATGACCAGTTCTTAGCATGCATCTCCCTGCACCTTCACAGAGCATTTGACCCAGTTGTCACTATTCTTTTACAAAATATTCTTCTTCTCTTGGCTTCCAACCAGCAAGCTCTCCCGTTTTTTGTTTTTTCCTAGCTCCCTCTGTGCTTCTTGGTCACCCTTGGGTCCTCTACATCTGCCCCAACTCTGTGCACCAAGTTGCTGAGCCCAAAACTCAGAGGCATCCTTGAATCACCCTTTCCTCCTACACAGTGCAGCTAATCCAGCCTCTGATCCTACCAGCATTACCTCCAAAACAGATCCGAAGTCCAACTGTTTCTCCCCAACCCTGCTACTTCAACTCCCTCAACTTCCAGCACACGTCTCACTTGGAATATCATGTTAGCCTTGTATCTGGTGCGCTGATTTTTACTTTCACAACCCAGCAGTCAATTCTCCACTCAGCAGCCAGAATTATTCAGAATAAATGCAGACATGTTATACTCCTTCTCAAATAATTCCTGGAACTTCTCATTACATTCTGAATAAAACTCAAAGCCTCTCCATGGCCTACGAGCCCCCTCCATGTGCCAGCCCTTTCCTACAACTTCAAAGAGACTTCATACCCTTCTCCACCCAACTAACCAGGTTCCAGCCACATGAACTTCCCTGTTGTGCATTAAATAGTCCAAGGATGTTTGCACCACAGGGCCTTAGCACTAGCCACTCTCTCTGCCTAGGGACACTTGTCCCTCAGAAATCCAGGTGCATATTCAACCTTTACTTTTAGGTCTCTGCTTAAATGTTACCTTTTTAGAAAGTCTCTCCCTGATCACCTTATCAAAAATAGGATCCTTTGTCACTCTTGCATTATTTCCCATTATAGCACTTACTGCTATATCACTTATTCACTTGTCTATTTCTCCAAATGAAGTAAAAGCTGTATGAGGGCAGGCACTTTTCAGTATCCCCATCAACTGAAGTAGTACTAGAAATATGGTGAGCAGTCAATAAATACATGGATTTATGAACAGATGATTTATTTGGGAGGTAGAGAAAGATCCAAAAACAGAAAATTGTCCAACAAACCAGAGTCTGGTAAATTAAGGTAAAGTCAGTTTAAATACAAAAAAGCATTTGAAATGGTATTGTGAAAGATTTAAAAACAAGTATGCTATTAAAAATATTTTATAAAAGAAAATAACTACTACTTGGAAGAAATAGGGAGCATAGTGATTAAAGAAGTATTCAGAATGTCAGGTCCTTAGAATTTTCCTTAAGTTTCTTGGGCCTCAGTTGCTCTATATATAAAATGGGGATCACCATGCTACCTAATACACAGAGATGTTGGGAGAATTAAATTATATGATATATGTAGAAATATTAGGACATTTGCTAGCTCACAGTAATAGTACAATATGCATTAACTACAATTATTTTTATTTATTAGCATTACATTTTTATTAAGGATAAATACAAGATACAGACAAAAGATAGGGGAGAACAGTAAAGGAAACTAAACACAAAACTCTGAGTAAATGTCAACTCATGAAAATAGAAATAAACATAAACACTTGCAAAGCAATGGACAGTGCCCTTCAGAGGACAGACTGACATCATTTAACTCCTCAGACAGATTTCAAATGGAACTCCTACCTCCACCAAATGGAGGCCCAATCTCTACTGAAGGCCCTGTTGTCAACTTGTTAAATGATGGGGAAAGATTCAATTTTAGATGAAGCAATCGATAGGGAGAAAAAAAATCACTGTTTTTAGCAAACTCGTGAAGCAAAACGCACTTAACATGTTCTGATGCTTGCAATCATTACAATGAATGATGTTGGAGCATTAAAAACTTTCCTAAGTAAACACGTCAGGAGGAAAAATTTTAAGTCCTAGGTAATTTCTACAGGGCTAAATGTTTATTACCGTATAGTACGCCCTGAGGAAATATAGAGTTTAACCACTACATTTAGCAGATACAGCAACTGAAGCCTGAAGAGGGTAAATGCATTGCCCAAGGTCATTCAACTAATTAGTGGTTACATTGGCTTTTGTCATGCTTGCTTATATATTCCATCCCTTCCTTTAGTTATTTAAATGTTTACTAAGAAAATAGAGATTTTATTCAAATCACAGATTCACTCACACTGCTGTTACCTTGATCAGGGGCTCAAGAAACAAATGATCCTGATTAAAAATCATCAGTATGGGAGATTAACCAAGATGGCGGAGTAGAAGGACGTGCTGTCACTCCCTCTTGCGAGAGCACCAGAATCACAACTGACTGCTGGACCATCATTGACAGGAAGACCCTGGACTTCACCAAGGAGGATACCCCACGTCCAAGGACAGAGGAGAAGCCACAGTGAGACGGTAGGAGGGGCGCAAGCAGAGTAAAATCAAACCCCGTAACTGCTGGGTGGGTGACTCACAGACTGGCGAACACTTATACCACAGAAGTCCACCCACTGGAGTAAAGGTTCTGAGCCCCACGTCAGGCTTCCCAACCTGGGGGTCAGGCAACGGGAGGAGGAATTCCTAGAGAATCAGACTTTGAAGCCTAGTGGGAATTGGATTGCAGGACTTTGACGGGTCTGGGGGAAACAGAGACCCCACTCTTGGAGGGCACACACAAAGTAATGTGTGCATCAGGACCCAGGGGAAGGAGCAGTGAGCCTGGGGGAGACTGAACCAGACCTACCTGCTGGTGTTGGGGGGTCTCCTGCAGAGGCGAGTGGTGGCTCTGTTTCACCGTGGGGATAAGGACACTGGCAGCAGAGGTTCTGGGAAGTTCTCCTTGGCGTGAGCCCTCCCAGAGTCTGCCATTAACCCCACCAAAGAGCACGGGTAGGCTCCAGTGTTGGGTTGCCTCAGGCAAAACAGCCAACAGGGAGGGAACCCAGCCCCACCCATCAACAGTCAAGTGGATTAAGGTTTTACTG
The DNA here is from genome assembly GCF_028023285.1 of Balaenoptera ricei. Taxonomy (NCBI): domain Eukaryota; kingdom Metazoa; phylum Chordata; class Mammalia; order Artiodactyla; family Balaenopteridae; genus Balaenoptera; species Balaenoptera ricei. Next base: position 16,285,279 of record NC_082647.1, on the reverse strand, counting down.
AGCTCTGACCGCCACAGCAACAGGGAGGGAACCCAGCCCCACCCATCAACAGTCAAGTGGATTAAGGTTTTACTGAGCTCTGACCGCCACAGCAACAGTCAGCTCTACCCACCACCAGAGCCTCCCATCAAGCCTCTTAGATAGCCTCAACCACCAGAGGGCAGACAACAGAAGCAAGAAAAACTATAATCCTGCAGCCTGTGGACCAAAAACCACAGTTACAGAAAGATAGAGAAGATGAAAAGGCAGAGGGCTATGTACCAGATGAAGGAACAAGAAAAAACCCCAGAAAAACAACTAAATGAAGTGGAGATAGGCAACCTTCCAGAAAAAGAATTCAGAATAATGATAGTGAAGATGATCCAGGACCTTGGAATAAGAATGGAGGCAAAGATTGAGAAGATGCAAGAAATGATTAACAAAGACCTAGAAGAATTAAAGAACAAACAAACAGAGATGACCAATACAATAACTGAAATGAAAACTACACTAGAAGGAATCAATAGCAGAATAACTGAGGCAGAAGAACGGATAAGTGACCTGGAAGACAGAATGATGGAATTCACTGCTGCGGAACAGACTAAAGAAAAAAGAATGAAAAGAAATGAAGACAGCCTAAGAGACCTCTGGGATAACATTAAACGCAACAACATTCGCATTATAGGGGTCCCAGAAGGAGAAGAGAGAGAGAAAGGACCAGAGAAAATATTTGAAGAGATTATAGTCGAAAACTTCCCTAACATGGGAAAGGAAATAGCCACCCAAGTCCAGGAAGCGCAGAGAGTCCCATACAGGATAAACCCAAGGAGAAACACGCCGAGACACATAGTAATCAAAGTGGCAAAAATTAAAGACAAAGAAAAATTATTGAAAGCAGCAAGGGAAAAACGACAAATAACATACAAGGGAACTCCCATAAGGTTAACAGCTGATTTCTCAGCAGAAACTCTGCAAGCCAGAAGGGAGTGGCATGATATACTTAAAGTGATGAAAGGGAAGAACCTACAACCAAGATTACTCTACCCGGCAAGGATCTCATTTAGATTTGATGGAGAAATCAAAAGCTTTACAGACAAGCAAAAGCTAAGAGAATTCAGCACCACCAAACCAGCTCTACAACAAATGCTAAAGGAACTTCTCTAAGTGGGAAACACAAGAGAAGAAAAGGACCTACAAAAACAAACACAAAACAATTAAGAAAATGGTCATAGGAACATACATATCGATAATTACCTTAAACGTGAATGGATTAAATGCCCCAACCAAAAGACATAGACTGGCTGAATGGATACAAAAACAAGACCCATATATATGCTGTCTACAAGAGACCCACTTTAGACCTAGGGACACATACAGACTGAAAGTGATGGGATGGAAAAAGATATTCCATGCAAATGGAAATCAAAAGAAAGCTGGCGTAGCTATACTCATATCAGATAAAATAGACTTTAAATTAAAGAATGTTACAAGAGACAAGGAAGGACACTACATAATGATCCAGGGATCAATCCAAGAAGAAGATATAACAATTATAAATATATATGCACCCAACATAGGAGCACCTCAATACATAAGGCAACTGCTAACAGCTATAAAAGAGGAAATCGACAGTAACACAATAATAGTGGGGGACTTTAACACCTCACTTACACCAATGGACAGATCATCCAAAATGAAAATAAATAAGGAAACAGAAGCTTTAAATGACACAATAGACCAGATAGATTTAATTGATATATATCGGACATTCCATCCAAAAACAGCAGATTACACGTTCTTCTCAAGTGCGCACGGAACATTCTCCAAGATAGATCACATCTTGGGTCACAAATCAAGCCTCAGTAAATTTAAGAAAATTGAAATCATATCAAGCATCTTTTCTGACCACAACGCTATGAGATTAGAAATGAATTACAGGGAAAAAAACGTAAAAAGGACAAACACATGGAGGCTAAACAATACGTTACTAAATAACCAAGAGATCACTGAAGAAATCAAAGAGGAAATCAAAAAATACCTAGAGACAAATGACAATGAAAACACGACGACCCAAAACCTATGGGATGCAGCAAAAGCAGTTCTAAGAGGGAAGCTTATAGCTATACAAGCCTACCTAAAGAAACAAGAAAAAGCTCAAGTAAACAATCTAACCTTACACTTAAAGAAACTAGAGAAAGAAGAACAAACAAAACCCAAAGTTAGCAGAAGGAAAGAAATCATAAAGATCAGAGCAGAAATAAATGAAATAGAAACAAAGAAAACAATAGCAAAGATCAATAAAACTAAAAGTTGGTTCTTTGAGAAGATAAACAAAATTGATAAACCATTAGCCAGACTCATCAAGAAAAAGAGGGAGAGGACTCAAATCAATAAAATCAGAAATGAAAAAGGAGAAGTTACAACAGACACTGCAGAAATACAAAGCATCCTAAGAGACTACTACAAGCAACTTTATGCCAATAAAATGGACAACCTGGAAGAAATGGACAAATTCTTAGAAAGGTATAACCTTCCAAGACTGAACCAGGAAGAAATAGAAAATATGAACAGACCAATCACAAGTAATGAAATTGAAACTGTGATTAAAAATCTTCCAACAAACAAAAGTCCAGGACCAGATGGCTTCACAGGTGAATTCTATCAAACATTTAGAGAAGAGCTAACACCCATCCTTCTCAAACTCTTCCAAAAAATTGCAGAGGAAGGAACACTCCCAAACTCATTCTATGAGGCCACCATCACCCTGATACCAAAACCAGACAAAGACACTACAAAAAAAGAAAATTACAGACCAATATCACTGATGAATATAGATGCAAAAATCCTCAACAAAATACTAGCAAACAGAATCCAACAACACATTAAAAGGATCATACACCACGATCAAGTGGGATTTATCCCAGGGATGCAAGGATTCTTCAATATACGCAAATCAATCAATGTGATACACCATATTAACAAATTGAAGAATAAAAACCATATGATCATCTCAATAGATGCAGAAAAAGCTTTTGACAAAATTCAACACCCATTTCTGATAAAAACTCTCCAGAAAGTGGGCATAGAGGGAACCTACCTCAACATAATAAAGGCCATATATGACAAACCCACAGCAAACATCATTCTCAATGGTGAAAAACTGAAAGCATTTCCTCTAAGATCAGGAACGAGACAAGGATGTCCACTCTCACCACTATTATTCAACATAGTTTTGGAAGTCCTAGCCACGGCAATCAGAGAAGAAAAAGAAATAAAAGGAATACAAATTGGAAAAGAAGAAGTAAAACTGTCACTGTTTGCGGATGACATGATACTATACATAGAGAATCCTAAAACTGCCACCAGAAAACTGCTAGAGCTAATTAATGAATATGGTAAAGTTGCAGGATACAAAATTAATGCACAGAAATCTCTTGCATTCCTATACACTAATGATGAAAAATCTGAAAGAGAAATTATGGAAACACTCCCATTTACCATTGCAACAAAAAGAATAAAATACCTAGGAATAAACCTACCTAGGGAGACAAAAGACCTGTATGCAGAAAACTATAAGACACTGATGAAAGAAATTAAAGATGATACCAACAGATGGAGAGATATACCATGTTCTTGGATTGGAAGAATCAACATTGTGAAAATGAGTATACTACCCAAAGCAATCTACAGATTCAATGCAATCCCTATCAAATTACCAATGGCATTTTTTACGGAGCTAGAACAAATCATCTTAAAATTTGTATGGAGACACAAAAGACCCCGAATAGGCAAAGCAGTCTTGAGGCAAAAAAATGGAGCTGGAGGAATCAGACTCCCTGACTTCAGACTATACTACAAAGCTACAGTAATCAAGACAATATGGTACTGGCACAAAAACAGAAACATAGATCAATGGAACAAGATAGAAAGCCCAGAGATTAACCCACGCACCTATGGTCAACTAATCTATGACAAAGGAGGCAAAGATATACAATGGAGAAAAGACAGTCTCTTCAATAAGTGGTGCTGGGAAAACTGGACAGCTACATGTAAAAGAATGAAATTAGAATACTCCCTAACACCATACACAAAAATAAACTCAAAATGGATTAGAGACCTAAATATAAGACTGGACACTATAAAACTCTTAGAGGAAAACATAGGAAGAACACTCTTTGACATAAATCACAGCAAGATCTTTTTTGATCCACCTCCTAGAGTAATGGAAATAAAAACAAAAATAAACAAGTGGGACCTAATGAAACTTCAAAGCTTTTGCACAGCAAAGGAAACCATAAACAAGACGAAAAGACAACCCTCAGAATGGGAGAAAATATTTGCAAATGAATCAACGGACAAAGGATTAATCTCCAAAATATATAAACAGCTCATTCAGCTCAATATCAAAGAAACAAACACCCCAATCCAAAAATGGGCAGAAGACCTAAATAGACATTTCTCCAAAGAAGACATACAGACGGCCACGAAGCACATGAAAAGATGCTCAACATCACTAATTATTAGAGAAATGCAAATCAAAACTACAATGAGGTATCACCTCACTCCTGTTAGAATGGGCATCATCAGAAAATCTACAAACAACAAATGCTGGAGAGGGTGTGGTGAAAAGGGAACCCTCTTGCACTGTTGGTGGGAATGTAAATTGATACAGCCACTATGGAGAACAATATGGAGGTTCCTTAAAAAACTAAAAATAGAATTACCACATGACCCAGCAATCCCACTACTGGGCATATACCCAGAGAAAACCGTAATTCAAAAAGACACATGCACCCGAATGTTCATTGCAGCACTATTTACAATAGCCAGGTCATGGAAGCAACCTAAATGCCCATCAACAGACGAATGGATAAAGAAGATGTGGTACATATATACAATGGAATATTACTCAGCCATAAAAAGGAACGAAATTGAGTCATTTGTTGAGACGTGGATGGATCTAGAGACTGTCATACAGAGTGAAGTAAGTCAGAAAGAGAAAAACAAATATCGTATATTAATGCATGTATGCGGAACCTAGAAAAATGGTACAGATGAGCCAGTTTGCAGGGCAGAAGTTGAGACACAGATGTAGAGAATGGACATATGGACACCAAGGGGGGAAAACTGCGGTGGGGTGGGGATGGTGGTGTGCTGAATTGGGCGATTGGGATTGACATGTATACACTGATGTGTATAAAACTGATGCCTAATAAGAACCTGCAGTATAAAAAAACAAACAAAACAACTAATACTAAACTTTCACTGGGTTATTTGTATGGAAACATGTTAATATAAATGTTTCAGACATTACATGAAATTTCTAAAAATCTTATATTTGTATTTGTATGGAAATATGTATGGAAATATGTTAATATAAATGTTTCAGACATTACATGAAATTTCTAAAAATCTTATATTTGTATTTGTATGGAAATATGTATGGAAATATGTTAATATAAATGTTTCAGACATTACATGAAATTTCTAAAAATCTTATATTTGTACTTGTATGGAAATATGTATGGAAATATGTTAATATAAATGTTTCAGACATTACATGAAATTTCTAAAAATCTTATATGTTCTGGTATAATGTTATAAGTAATAATCCTATTTATTACTTTAAAATGTATATCTCAGAAATAACTAATTTTCTTGTCAACTGCATTATTATGAACTGTCATCAAATCTTTAACCGTGGTCATTTTTAAGTCTTTTGTCAATTACAGACAGTTCTGGGTGTACTCTGATGATTTTGCAAATATGTTCCTATAAAAGGGTTTCATCTTCAAGAAATACATGGAAAAGACTCTGACAAGTACAGGTTTCTGGTAACGGACTGTACTGCTGAACTGAATGAATAAGCATTTTCAGAACTCTAATGAAAAACTGATGAACTCATAAAAGTGCTAACAAAAGATCAAGATGAAAAAAAAAAATTAATTACATGGGACTGAGTGAACTGATGAGGATGAGTATAATTTTTGTGACTTTCTGTCTGAATTTAAAAAAAAAAAAAAAATTCCACAAGGACTCAGAGGCAAAGAATATACAAATCAATTTTCACTGCAAAGTAAAGGAGCTGTTACAGTGGAGGATTACTGGACTGAATGTCAATACTATGACATAGTATGAGTGTGTTTCATGTTTGGTAATTGCAATCATTGTTGCTTTTGTTGTGGTCATCCATGTACAATGCTTGGTGTCAGTCGATTTATCTCTTGTAAAAATAAAATACAGTGTGTGTGTGTGTGAAAAAAAAAAAAAAAAAAAAAAAAAAAAAGAAAATAGATACATAGTGTTTCCTTAGTTCTATCATAATCCTCATCAAATGAGAAAAAGCTCATTTGATGAGCTTTTTCAGGGATTATTTACGCTTTTCTTTTTCCACCACTGTTTACTCAGAGTAAGCACTCAATAAATGTGTATTGAATAAATGACACTGTAATGTTACATGCCCTGGTTTCATCTTTCAATGCCTAGCATCTAGGGTGATATCCAACATATAACTGATACAAATGTATAGTTTTTGGAAGCACGGATTCATCCATGAGTTAATGGCTCCACCATTTTGGCATGTTTATCAAAGGCAATTGAGTCATACATAAAAACTGAAAACAAACAAAAAAAAAAATCCAATGATCCACATCCCCCCATTCTGAAGATGAGTGAAACATGGTGACTCACTTACAAAGAATAGCACAGGGAAAGTAAAAAGACAGGAACTTTACAGTGGAGAAACTGGGCAAATACAACCTTAACCAAGAGATCAGGTTACCATCACAAGCATGTCATGTGGGAATCAGGTAACCCCTGATATGACGGGATGGGAAGCGTACTTCACCTCTGCAGTATTCTTTCTAAGAACCTACAACTCCAGTCTAATTATGAGTAAAACAACAGATGAAGCCATAATAGGGGATATTGTACACGTCACTGGCCTGTATTCCTCAAGACAATCAAGGTCATGGGGGTGGGGGGTGGAGGAAAGACTGAGAAACTGTCAGAGACCAGAGGAGACTGGGATTAGTTAACAGTAATGAAGCAATATCAGTTTCTGTGGCAAATGTACTATGGTAATATAAAATGTTTAACAATGAGAAAAACTGGGTAAGAGGTATGTAGGAACTCCTAGTAGTATCCTTGCAACTTTTTCGCAAATCTAAAATTATTCCAAAATAAAGTTTATTTTTAAATATTCCATGATGGATAGCAGATGATGCACTTAAGAAAATGTATAAGGACTTAAGAGAGGGAGTTTGCAGATATCTGACCAGATCACTAAATATGGGTTTCACAGGTGTAAATACCTTGCCATCGTAGCAGTCTCTTGTACTAGCTGACACAATAAAAGTAAATCAAATGATTACTTATATTTTCTTTCCGTAATCTTTCTGTAATATATACTAGTGTTTTCAATTCTATTTCTGAAAGTGAGAGAGTTGGAGGGTGGCGATGGTGTGTGCAGTTTGGTGAGAGGATATATATAAAAAAAAAAGGGCAGCTGCTCTGAGCCTGGCTTGTGGACTTGCAGATTGAAGGGCAATGTCACAGCAGTGTCTTTTGGAATAGCAACTCAAACAATCATAGCTACCATTTTGGGAAAGCTTGCTAATGTTGCCAGACTGTGCAGCGGGGCTTTCATATACAACATTACATTTAACCCTCAGCACCCTATGAGGCTGCAATTATATTCTCGTTTGAGAGAGGAGAGATTTGGTCATCAGTAAAATTACTTTGTCAAGGTTGCAAGTGAGATTCAAACACAAATGTTTCTGACACTTCTACTAAGTCATTCAACAGAAGACAAGGAAATTCCATTAGGACAACTGCCTAAATATCTAATTAGCCACAATCATTAGTCTTAACCAGATAATGATATACTGAGATATTATCCACTATATAGATATACTAAATTGTAAATGGCCAGATAATATCCATGGTACTGAGATACTGTATGTAAAAGGGTTGTTGAACACTGTATTTGATATACAACACATGTTAGCAATGCCCCCCACCTTTATAGGCTTCATCTGTTTTCAATTAGTTCCAAACTGGTTTTTACTTTTCTGCTTTAGGCCCTAGACTCATATGAATTATCATGGCCATTAAAAAGTGCAGAGTAAGCTGATGCCAGAAGAAAAATTTAGCCAGTTTACCAGAGATAGAGTTACATCTTGGCCAGTATCAAGTTATTCCAAATATAAACATATATGTCATGCGTCAGTGAAACTCTTTTGTACTTAGAAATATAAGAAATTTTAAAAAACTGATTACCCTTTGCCTAGACTATATGATTATATGCTTTATTAAGAACTCATTTATATACTTTATTCTGATTATGGGAGTGAGTTTCTGCTATAATTATTATAGATTTACTTTAAGAATTTTTTTTAATATGGCTACTTTCTCCTTATGTTCTATTTCAAGTTGAATAGACTTTCCTCTGTTGGACTGCATAACCATTATCTTGAGGATTCATAATTCATAAATCCAGTGAAAAAACTTTAACTGTTTTAAGCAAGTCTGAAATTTACCAACAAAAGCAGAAGGAGAGACTGGCAAAGACTGACCCTCACTGTGTTATTATTTTAGAGGAAATGCCGTCAGGTGAGTTGGGGCTAAATGGAAGGGAGACAGGAAGTATTTAAAATACTATAGCCATCTTTCTCTCTGCCAAAATAAACACGGCGATGAAAAAGGGCTGCCCTCCTGTAATTACCACGGAGTCCTGCCTCACAGACAGAAGCAGGGCTTTGTAAGACACCAAACATCTGAGCTTGTAATCTAATATGAATAATGATCCAGACACGTGAGCAAGATTCTATTAAATGGTGAAGGAAAACAGCCACATGCTGCCTGGATAAGTCACTTGGTGTATCATCAAGAAAGGGAACTAATTTTTTGAACCCAGTAATGCAGGACTGCTCTAGTTTGGACCTGGATGTTGACAATAAATGAATGCCCGAAGAGGATTCATCCCCTATGTTCTTCCAGGATGCAGGTCACAGCACATTCCTAGAGTCCCTTTTATCTAGATGTGTTCTCTCTATTTCGTATCATTAATGCTTCAGAAATAACCTATTTTGGCATGCACTGCACATGTGGATTTGAACTGGTTTTTGCCTTCATACTCAGTTTGAGCTGTCGGCCTTCCCATGAATCTGTAGTCACTTGCAAGTTGGAGCCGGGGAAGAAAGGGTGAGTGTGAATAAGTCCATAAACCCCCAAGGACAAACTTTCCCGAGCAACTACAATTGAGAAGCATCATCGCCATATATTAAACGTAGAATGACTGAGTTGGCTGCTTTTACTCCTAATTCATATGTTGTTTTCCTCAAATCTTTAGAATGAGATAATGCTTTGATTCCCTCTTTGAGAGTTTCTTTGTTCTTTTGGGTCCCAAAAGACATGGCTGAATTTATTGGACTTATATTTATACCAAGTCACCTCCCCCAATTAGATATAAGAAGTTTCCTCACATAGATGTTTTATCACAAAAGAGATGATAAGCAGAGTACTTGCCAGGAAATGTCATCTTGTAAAAACTCAAATCATAATTACCTCTGGCAATAGTGGACCGATAATGCCCCAGAAAAGATAGAAGAGGTCATTGAAATCCACAGATAAGCTTCAAATCTCATTTCAGCCAAAAATTTCAAAAGCTTCCCCACTCCTAACTGACTCTCTTCAGAGCTGATGGTAAGCTGCAAAATATTACTGGCTTGAGATCCAGTCTCTTTTTTAATTTTTCAAACCTGTAAGCTATTTAGAAGTTTGTAAGAAAAAGAACATAAAACACCATTCTTTATCATTAGTAGCCTCTAAAAGTCAATTTACACTGTAGCTACATCTCCCATTGCAAACATATAGGTCCACCACCTTATGGGTTAAATTAGATTTTGTGCTAGTCTGGCCCGCATAATCTCATGTACATTAGAAAATATAATCTGCCTTTGGCAGAAGGGGGAAATGCAGAGGCTCAGGGAATTGTTCCTCTTCCACCTCAAAGCATTCCTACCAAAGGGAACAAGAGTGAAGGATGGAGCGAGAAGGCTGGGGAGAAGCTGAAGGATATTGACGTTTACAGAAAAGGATGAAGAGGGTTGAGGAAGCTGAAGCAGTGAGAGAATGGACAGAGAAATTCCATACAGGATGCCCTGGTAGGTTTAGTGCCTGAGTTACGGGGGAAGCGGATCCTTGCTCACTGTCACCTCCAGATCTGAAAGTCCCTGCCCCACCCTGAGACTGTCCTTGGATTTAGGGACTTCCATCCAGTATACCCCACTACAGATCACAGGTTCAGGAATCAAAGCTCAGAAATGTGCCCCCTACTCCACTCCTGCCAGTTTTAACTATTTGTATCTTCTACACCTTCAGGCAGGTCCACACTTGGGGCCAGTTTGGGTTTTAGTTCATAAATCTCTGGTTCTATACAACACTCCCTTCTCTCTGTTGGCATCCCTGCCTGTGTCCTTGGACACTGGCCCTCATCTTCTCTGCCTTTACTACACTTGACTACTGGCCCCCACAATTAAGAAGGAACCCAGAACCCTAATATCCAACACACCTGTAGTCTTAACTGCTTCTGGCCGACGTTCCCCAGTTACCTCATGTATTTTCATGGTACAGACAAAGATCTAAAATAGTGACTAGAATGTAAAAAATGCCCAATAAATATGGAATGATGAGCAAGGTGAACTAACAGTTATATATATTTAAAGAAGCATATGGAAAATAAGAACATTGAAAAGGAATTTGTATATTGACTCAACTTAAGGTTTCAGAAGCACCAGCACCTCATCAATGACTCATTTTACCATGACATTTACTATGCTGTGGGCCTTTCTTTGATGTCATACAATCACATGACAGCTAGAAGTGAAGGACGTGTCTTCCCAGATAACTCTGTCACACTGGCATGAAGAATGAGGACAGTATTTGGTAATGCAGCCTCCAGGAAGAGACATGTGCTGTCTCAAGAATTTTCTAGATGTTACTATACCATGTTGTATCACCATCATTCTGCTTTTCTCATTTTAGGTAAACCTGAGACTAAAATGGTTAATAAACCAAGAGATCCTAACATGGCATCAAGAGCAGAACTATCTTATTCTGATTTCCTTTTCTAGTTCCATCTTCTTCAGCCCATATAGCATCACTTGGGGTTCACATGTTACTACACTTCCCTTCATTTCTTTAACCATGACTTTCAGACACAAGATGAATCTATCCATCAAACCAAGGAGGACCAAGAAGCTGAAAACAGGCTGATCCCATGATATCCATTAGGCACTTCCAACTTACAAGCTTCCCGGAGTTTCTCTTTGTCATAGTGGAATCCTTCATAGTCTTGTAAACTGATTTTGTTCACCCGGATCCTCAGACGGTCTGGGACAGACTGGGGACTGCAAAACAAGAACCGAATGGTCAGATATCAAGGAGAGAATGGAATTGGGAGTCATATGCACCTGGACGGACTAAAGGCAATATCATCTCTTCTTCTGAAGAAGAAAGAGTTCACATTCAAACCAGAATCATGGGATCTTGATCAGAATACAGCAATTATCTGGAGAACACTTCTCTGGAAACCTCAAGTTTCTGGAACGGAGGTAAGAACATGGGAATAAGCAGAAAAAGCTTCTGGAGCCCACATTGGTTTTTTTTTTACTAACTTATTAAAAACTCCAATAAGACTCTGTGTTCAGTTCCACAGTAAATTAGATGCAGCTAATCTGAAGTGCTGAGAAGTGGTGTAGAGCTGGAAAGAACTGCTTTAGCAAATATGCCCATAACAGCTTGGCTCTCAGAAGAGACAGGAAAACATAAAAATCAAACCAAGAATCCAGAAAGCACAGGGCTGAAAATGAAATGGCTCCAAGCACCTCGAACTCCCTGGGGGCACTTCTCAGTCAAAGCAAATTACAATAAATGCTGCCTGTGATGGTACCACTGAGGACCCCAAAATGGAGGAAAAGTGTTAAAACACGTACAACATGCATTCTTTAGGAAGAGAATGAAGTATTTAATTCATTTTAAAGGAATTCAAACTGGTTCAGGATAGACAGTGAACAATTAAAAGGGGGTCGTACCAAACTTTCTGAAGCATCCTATTCACCCTCAGAATGTTTTTTACCTGGATTCCTTGGATGTTTTTAACTAATATTTTCAAAATAGTTTAATCATGGGCATTAGTCGAGTGAAATAATTTGATCTTCATCATCACCACTATGGAACAGTACATTTATTCAATATATTAATATAACACAATCCCCATTTGTCTTTATTGCTTCTCCTGTCTTATATTATGGGGTAAAAGTCCCCATTGAATGAAGCAGAAAGAATAGCATTAGTCCTCAATTCACTTCAGGAAAAGAAAGAAAGGAAGGGAAGGAAGGGAAGAAAGGAAGGAAAAGAGAGAGGGAAAGAGAGAAAGAGAAAGAGAAAAAGAAAAAAGGAAGGAAAGACGACAGAGGAGGAAGGGGAGGGAGAGAGAAGAAAGAGGAAAAGGACGGATGGAAGGACAGAGTGATACTTTTAAAACATTGTCAGGATACCTCCACCCCAACCTCAAACACACATGCAGTCACACAATTTCACTGCAGCTCTGGAAGAGGGAGAAATAATTTTAATTTCATTCTCTTGTCTAAAAACTCATTTTAGGGCAAAGTATAACAACTCCTTCCATACATACTCCAACTTAACAGGCACTGGTGAATAAAACTGACATGAGTAAGTTGGGATGGGAGATATGGTTTAAAGCACATTTGTGAATGAGCAGAACAGATCTTTAATATCACACATACCCACACCGCCATTTACAGGTAGGGAACCTGAGGTTCAGAAAGGTAAAGTGATTTTAAGGTCACAGAGCTACTAAGTGACAGAGCTGGGAGCAGAGTCTTGGACTCTTCATTCATCCCTCTTATGCTCCTTCTCTTATACGATGCCAAGAATCCCACAGATTGACAGCAAAGCCACAGAGCCTGGATTAGCAGAGTCGGACGATCCCTACGTTATGCTCAGACTCTTCAGTCAATGAACAATCGACAGGGGGCTGGTTAAGTAAACTGTTGGTACAAACAGGAGAACGCGGGGCAAATATTACAAATGCGTGTCTACCTTTAGAAGAAAGTCTGAGTACAATATATTGTTAAGTGAAAAGAAAAAGTCATCGAAAATTACATATGGCATAATCTCCTTCATGTGAATTGTGGAATTTAGGAGTTTATAGAGAAGTGTCTGAAGAAAATGTTCAGTAAGCTGTTTGAGATGGTTACCTGTACATGGTGGGATTTGGGGATTATTTTACACTGAGTATCATCATTTTTAGAAAAATAACGTAATTATTTTAAAAGTACATCAATAAGTAAATAAATGGTAACTCAGGGCAAGAGTAAAAGTAAGGATTATATCAGTGTTAGGTGTTAGATGTAAGTAGATAGGAAAGAATTATTAACAGAGTAACCACACACCGTTCACACCAAATGCTGATTTTGAAATTAAGAGAGGCCTGATATATATATATATATATATATATATTTTTTTTGTTTTTGGCTGCACCACACGGCATGTGGGAATCTTAGTTCCGCGACCAGGGATCAAACCCGTGTCCCCCTGCAGTGGAAGCGCGGAGTCCTAACCACTGGACCGCCAAGGAACACCCAAGAGGCGCCTGACCTTTTTAATATCAAGTTCACTCCAGTGAACTGCAAAGATTATAATTAGCAAATACTCTTCTGAAAGCATAGCAGATAAGAGGGAAGCTGGAAACATAGAACACGGTGGCCCATCATACTCTGTAACAGGGCAAGAGAGAGGGCAGAGGGTGAAAGAGCTCCGCCAAAACATTTTTTGAGGTAACAGCAGATCTAGTGGCAGTGAGCTCTGGTCCTCTCCAGTGGGCTGGAGTCCAGAGCTGGCTACGGCAGCAGCTGCCAAGTCTGAAATGGGATTCAGAGAGTGACTGCAGACCAGTCCCCGCGCCCCTCCTCCAGCGGGCTCCCCGTGGGCTAACCAGTGTGAACCACCTTTCTCAAAATCCAACAGTGTCTGCTCTCTGCCCACACACTTCTGCCTTCCAGGTTCTCATCTGGACCCACTGATTCCCACCACACACTACTGCCCCCTGAACCACAGCCTCCCACCAATCTTATAGAACTTTCCAGATCCCAAATGAATTCATATATTATCTCACTTCATCTCCAGAATGGAAAAGAGTGGAGACTCTCACTAACCAGCGGACACTCTGTTCCTTCCACTTCCCACACATCCACTCTTCTGCTCTCATCTCCCATCTTCTCCCAACAACCTACAACACATCCCACTTTCCCACCAGTGGCAGCTTGCTTAAAACCAGCCTTCTGACTAGGGTACCTGGTATTTGGCCTGCTATCAAATGGTGCCCCAGATCAGGCCAATCAGGAAGGTTGAGGACATTCACCCAGAGGGTCCCTGATAGAAAATCCCTTTGAATTACTCTGGACCCTGGTATAAAGAGTAGGTACAGGAGGCAGCTCAGCAAAGTGGTTAAGAGCTCAGACTCTAGGTCAGACGGACTGGATTGGAAGGAAAGTTCTTCCAGTTACTGGTTAATCAGGAAACTGTGCTTCAGCTTCCCCATAGGAAAGGTGGGGATAATAACAGTATTCACCTCACGGGGATGTTATGAGAATTAAGTGAGTCAGCACAGGTGATGTGCATAGAAAAACGTCTGGCACATTGTAAGTGCTCGATATTAGGTATTATCGGTATAATTATTATTCTGAAGCTTGTTCTTTCAGGTAAGTTTCTGCTTAATAAACACTAGCACCTGCTGCTGCCAGGTGTTGGAAGGAGATGAGGGCATATGCAGGAACTCCCTAGATACTTCTAACAAGCTGCTGGGCTTCCTCCGGGGGCAAACCGTCTAGCCTGGCTGGTGTCATGATTCTCCTGGATCTTCTCCCACTTGGTATTTTACAGGCCAAGCGATAACATGAAAACAGACAACTAGAACATGGGGGAGAAAAGTGCACAGAGATTAAATGAAAGCCAAGTAATTCGATTGTGTCCCTTGATGGCAAAATATATTAGTGTCCCATTAATGGCTGACCGGAGGTGAAGGAAGACAAAGCTATTCCTTGGACTCTGGGGAACAGCATTGCCATTAGTTTTCTAAAATTAAATTTTGCCAAGAAAGTTAGCAGAGCATAGAAGAGACTAACAACCTGGTAAAAATGGATTTGCCTTTGTGCCAACTTCTACCCCAAGCTACTCTATACTAATTTAAGCTCTGTATCAGGGGTTCTAAACCTGACTTCCATGGGACCTCTCAAGGTCCCTAAAAAGGACTCAGCAATCAGTGAATGTCCTTTAAAATCGCGACAATGGCCCCAACCTGTCGCCTTCTCATGAATTTCCTCTGAAACATCAAGAATACATTCCTTGTGTAGAGTGGAAGTTGATGGCTCTGAACTTAACTCCCAAATATCCTCATCATGACTTTCTCAAGAACCGTAATAAAAGCACCTCTTGCTAAAGTCACTAACAGGGGCCTTAAAATCTCCAGACTGTACCTTCTCTCTCCACCTATGCACACCTGTTACCTTGAGATGCTGGAGGGGGCGGAGGGTAGGTGCAGAGCCGTCAAGACAACTCCCTGAACACAACTTACATCTAATTCTCGTCATTCTCTGCTACCCTGTAGTTCCTGCCGATAGATTTTTTTATTTGCCTCTTCAAAGACTTTCAATCCATTAGTGTCAAATTCCTTCCTTAAGCCTCCAACCTTCTTCATTCTTTCAATCAATTTCTTTACTACACGTTGTCTCTCACAGACTGATAAAAGACTCCTCTCATCCCAGTCTCCTATGTACAGACACCCCTCATGGATGGAAGGGATGAGTTGGGTGCTTTTGTTCCCACTTCCAATTGACATCACATAATCCCTTCTTCTCATTGGAAACACAAATCACCTGGCAGTAACATCACTTAATGTTAAGACAATATAGCACAGCGCATAAAGCAGGACGCAGAATCAGGAAAATCTTAGTTCCAATCTGAACTCTATCAGTTAACACACATTTGACATTCAGAGCTCTAAAGTTACCTTCTCTAAACCATTTTCTGATCTGAAAACAGGACTAATAGGAATATAGTGAGAACTGAATGAGAAGATGCATGTAAGGCAGATAGTACACTCCTGTAAATAGTAAGTTTCCAAGTATAATGTATTGTTATTTTGTTACTATTATTAGCATCCTGATGCTTCTTCAATTTCCATAGGCCTTTTTAAAAAACTCAGTCCTGAATAGTAATATCACAGCAGAAGCCATAGTCATAGCTCTAAATAGGAGTTAGCAGATCTCAAACCTTAACAGGATTTGAGTCTGCTGACATGGGTTGGGAGACAAGGTTCAGAGTTACGTAGCCATCTATCATCCGTTGAACGAGAATGCAAGTGGGGACTGTGAATGTTTGCACGACATTCTACTTAAAGATATTAAGGATATAAATCCTAATTCACATTACAGAGGACAGCCTTAAAGCTGTATAATTGTTCTACATTTTGTACCTTGCAAAAGTCCTGTTTTAACATTTCTTAAATGGTTCAGTGTAAGACCCACCCCTAAACCACTATGTAGACTCATCGGTTTCTATGACAAACTATAATTTAACTGGGCCTTTGTTACTCATATATAGAGTTTTCCTTTGCAAGGTAGAAAAGCATCACAAGTCTCTTGAGGCCTGATATAATAATAATAATAATAATATGGAGGAGGAGGAGGAAGAGGGGAAGAAGAAGAGGAGGAGGAGGAGGGAGGAGAGAGGAGAAGAAAGAAGAGGGGAAGGAGGAGTAGTAATAGTTGTAGATTTAATTTCTTTCGAGAAATGTAAATGTGAGATTCTATTCAGTCGTAACCTACATATAATAAAGGATGTTTCTAACCAATCTTTAACAGAATTCATTTGAATTGCCTCTTGCTTTGTGAATGGACTTTTGATTAAAATATTAATTTCTAGTGTGAATTCTTGGGATGAAAGACTATTTCCTCCTCCTCCTTGCAGCTCCAGCACCTAAAATAGAGTCTGGTCTGTGTTGTTTACAATAACAAATAAATGAGTGAAATGCAAAAAAGTCAAATCCTTCGGGGACTCTCAGCGGCCCTGAGGCTTGAGCACAGTGTGGCATCAGACCACCCATGAGATGATCACTAGAGGCTTTTCTCTTTGGGAGCCCCAGGCAACCCCCGCTTTGGCTGTCCACTTCTGTCCTTTGTCCATCTGGCTCTCTAGAGCTGGAGGTAAATCCATGCTGGATTATGCTCTCTCACCCCCTTGCATCTTATCTCTAGTGGGATCTGCACAAATAAAGAGGGAAGAACTTACAAATAAAGGGGATGTCCCTGCCTGAAAGGCACATAAACTGTTTCAGGACTGCTTGTTCTTTAATTACATAATGGTGAACCAGAAACATTTCCCACCAACCCCCTCATCAGCTATCAAGCTGGGTCTTATTAAAATATAACTATACTCAATGGCCTTCCCTTTAGCAATTTCCTAGAAATTGCGTATTTACCCTGGGACATTTCCAAACTATGACTGGTAATAACTTATCCAAGAACACATCCATCCCTTTACATGGAGCAGTAAAACCAAATTGAATCAAGGCTTCCGAACAGAGATTAAAATGGACTTTTGACACCTGCCGAGTTCAGAGAGAACTCTAATAATACAGTCGTCTCCTGCCTGGAGTAGAGAACAATAAGTCAGGACTGTGAAATAAACTGTAAAAGGGTTTTTGAATTTGGAACCAAGGATAAACCCAAATCACATCAGCAGCGGTCAATCACGACCTCCTACCGTCCGACATGTTTTTCTGAGAAAGTACCTTTAAAGGTTGTTAATTCTTTTTTGATAGAAGTTCACTAAGTTCTTGGCTCCTTAAGACATCCATTTGTGAGGTGGCTAATAGAATATGCCATAGCTTACAAGTTATTTGAGACAGCTAGCCTGCCAGATCTCCAACAAGATAATGGAATTAAAGCATTATAGGGTTGGGAGAGATCTCAGACATCATCTAATTCAATATTTGCTATTCCATCTGACGCCGTATTCCCCTATTCCATCTTCAAATGGCCGCTCAGCCTCTGCCTGATCCTCGTCTACTTGTGAGGTACAGGATGGAAGTGCCCTATTTGTTTAGATCGCTCTAAGCATTTGTAAATTCTTCCTAAAGAATCTAAATCGCTCTCTCTCCGTGGTTTCTGTTTATTGACTTTTATTCTACTATTTGGTTCGGAATTGGGTTTTAAGTCACTGAGGTAATCAGCCACAGGCACTAATGGCAAAGATATGTAAACTTAAGCACTAAAGCTAGACATATATCAAAGAAATGTTTGCTGCCTTCATGGTTAATAAATTAAAAATAGGCTACAAGTAGCAAACATCAAAAAACTTTTATGCCATTGGTTGAAACAAAACATCTTTAAAGTTTCTTGAGATCTTCAAGTACACATTGAAATGCAGATTTTCATGCTTCCGCTGAAACTGGAATACATTTCTATGCTTCTGAAATTGTAATAAATGAATACATGATAGAGTGAAATTAGCATTATTAGGTTCCCGGCATTTAAAGGAGAAGCAAAGAGGACGAACTAGTAGTGGCTTTACTTGGTGGCATCACAAAGCAGCTGGACCAGTACAGCAGTTTCATCATTTCTGCTATAAGGGAAAAGAAAAAGGCCAATAGCCTTGACCAATATTTCAAATTCTCCTTACCACCCATTTGCTTTTGTGGCAGTGACTGCCACAGCTGCTAAGGACTCAGTCATCCAATTCTGAGACTTTTATGTGGAACCACCCCACATACACTTAATGTTACAACTTCCGGGTACCAGAGACACGGGTTTATTTTTTAAGTCATGGAAACTCAAATTCTCCTCTCCATAAGATCTCACAGTCTCTTCACTTTCTCCTTTCCCTTTATTCATGCATTTTAAATTCCCTTCCTAGTTTTCACCCTAATGCTCCCTTCAGCAGCATTTCACACTGCGGTTAACTCCCTGCTCCTTGAAGCTCTTTTCTCTTGGATTTCAATCCAAAAAACCCTCCTGGTTTCCCAACTAAATTTCCACCTGCTCCTTCTTTCTCCTCCTCTAAATATCTTCCAAATATGGATGCTTCTCTACCCTCTCCACTAAAACCCTCATGGACCAAGACCAAACTACTATCACCTTGCACCTAAACTAACTGTGCCCCTGGCGCCCATTTACACCCTCATCACACTGCAGATGCAGCAGTCAGTGTGAAATGTAAACGTGATCATGACATGATGATTTTGTTACCTTCCCTTATACTCTGTACAAAATAAATAAGCTAAAAGGATATATTGTACAGCACAGGGAATATAGCCAATAATTTATAATAACTACAAATGGAGTATAATCTATAAAAATTCTGAATCACTATGTTGTACACCTGAAATGAATATAATATCGTAAATCTCAATTTAAAAAAGAACAGAATGCCCAGCTATCTACATACATCTATCTTTACATCTCCCACAACGTGTATTAAATATGAGGCTTTCAACATCTGTAAGTTACTGCTTCCCATCTAGACTTGCTACTTCTGCAAT
The DNA here is from genome assembly GCF_028023285.1 of Balaenoptera ricei. NCBI lineage: Eukaryota > Metazoa > Chordata > Mammalia > Artiodactyla > Balaenopteridae > Balaenoptera > Balaenoptera ricei. The sequence goes on along the minus strand of NC_082647.1, from coordinate 16,265,676 downwards.
AAGAAAAATGATTTTTCACGATAACTGACTACATTATTCATTCCACCAAATCATGTGTTATACATATCGTTCATCATTGTCCAGAATGAGAACCACTCAACAGAATCTGGATCAAAGGAAAAATCAGTTCCCATTACTAAAGCCAACAAACAGGGAATAATCTCAACGCTCACGTATCTTATCATTGCTGTGCTCTCCTCATGTATGGAGTTGATTCTCTGGCTTGCCTCTGGTTAATGTGAGTGGAGAATTTCTACCTGTGATTAGATACCATCTACAGATTTAAGTCTTATGAAAGTGGAATCTCCTTCCCTGATATTTGTTGAATTGGTAACTAGGGATGACAACCTTTCAGGAAAAAAAGAAGTCTTAGAATAGGAGTTTTACACCTTAAGTTCCCACTTATACTCTTTTTATACTATTTTATGCTTAAAAAGTATAAAATTTGGAGTATATAAAGAGTATAAAAATATCATGATGAAAGGCAAGGAAAACAAATACCACAGGAAATAAAGAGGGATGGAGGAGATTAACCAAGATGGCGGAGTAGAAGGACGTGCTCTCACTCCCTCTTGCGAGAGCACCAGAATCACAATTGGCTGCTGGACAATCATTGACAGGAAGACCCTGGACTTCACCAAGGAGGATACCCCACGTCTAAGGACAGAGGAGAAGCCACAGTGAGACGGTAGGAGGGGCGCAATCAGAGTAAAATCAAACCCCATAACTGCTGGGTGGGTGACTCACAGACTGGTGAACACTTATACCACAGAAGTCCACCCACTGGAGTAAAGGTTCTGAGCCCCACGTCAGGCTTCCCAACCTGGGGGTCAGGCAACGGGAGGAGGAATTCCTAGAGAATCAGACTTTGAAGCCTAGTGGGAATTGGATTGCAGGACTTTGACGGGACTGGGGGAAACAGAGACCCCACTCTTGGAGGGCACACACAAAGTAATGTGTGCATCGGGACCCAGGGGAAGGAGCAGTGAGCCTGGGGGAGACTGAACCAGACCTACCTGCTGGTGTTGGGGGGTCTCCTGCAGAGGTGAGTGGTGGCTCTGTTTCACCGTGGGGATAAGGACACTGGCAGCAGAGGTTCTGGGAAGTTCTCCTTGGCGTGAGCCCTCCCAGAGTCTGCCATTAACCCCACCAAAGAGCACGGGTAGGCTCCAGTGTTGGGTTGCCTCAGGCAAAACAGCCAACAGGGAGGGAACCCAGCCCCACCCATCAACAGTCAAATGGATTAAGGTTTTACTGAGCTCTGACCGCCACAGCAACAGGGAGGGAACCCAGCCCCACCCATCAACAGTCAAGTGGATTAAGGGTTTACTGAGCTCTGACCGCCACAGCAACAGTCAGCTCTACCCACCACCAGAGCCTCCCATCAAGCCTCTTAGATAGCCTCAACCACCAGAGGGCAGAAAACAGAAGCAAGAAAAACTATAATCCTGCAGCCTGTGGACCAAAAACCACAGTTACAGAAAGATAGACAAGATGAAAAGGCAGAGGGCTATGTACCAGATGAAGGAACAAGAAAAAACCCCAGAAAAACAACTAAATGAAGTGGAGATAGGCAACCTTCCAGAAAAAGAATTCAGAATAATGATAGTGAAGATGATCCAGGACCTCGGAATAAGAATGGAGGCAAAGATTGAGAAGATGCAAGAAATGATTAACAAAGACCTAGAAGAATTAAAGAACAAACAAACAGAGATGACCAATACAATAACTGAAATGAAAACTACACTAGAAGGAATCAATAGCAGAATAACTGAGGCAGAAGAACGGATAAGGGACCTGGAAGACAGAATGATGGAATTCACTGCTGCGGAACAGACTAAAGAAAAAAGAATGAAAAGAAATGAAGACAGCCTAAGAGACCTCTGGGACAACATTAAACGCAACAACATTCGCATTATAGGGGTCCCAGAAGGAGAAGAGAGAGAGAAAGGACCAGAGAAAATATTTGAAGAGAT